>NW_017259190.1:4697127-4699527 GCF_001594045.1 Atta colombica
AATTTACCTTTGTTTCTATATAATCGTGCCATTTCTTCAAATCTGATATCGTAGCAAATGCCAATACCGATTTTACAACCTTTCGCTTCAAAGATGGTAAGGGAATTGCCGGCGGATAGGGAATCACTCTCGCGAAAAGTAATTTTTCCCTTAATGTCAATGTTGAATAAATGCATCTGTGAAAAAGAAATTAAATGCTTAAAGTGTTCCTCCTGTTTCATATAGTATATGTTTCGAGTAGAAAAAAATCTATTTATATACTGTACACATATTTCTCATCTTCTCAACTTTTATTTTAAGTAAATTCTTTACTTTAAATTAATAGCTGAAAATATATTGAAATATTTAGAATATATAGAATATATGTGTACTTTTGAAAAAGAGATATACAAGAAATATATCCTTGTAAAAAAATATATATATATGTATTGTATATACATATATTGTATACACACACACACACACACACACGCGCGCGCGCGCGCGCGCGCGCGTATATTAAAATATTTTAAAGAAAACCACCTCTCGCACTCATACGCACATGCACATTTACAGAGAACATTTTATGTTGTATATGTACCAATAATATAATGTATAACATCGATTTTAATAACCTTCCTATGCATAACTACGAGTTTCCCATCTGGTCCCCATACGGTACAAGTATTGTAT
Source organism: Atta colombica (assembly GCF_001594045.1). NCBI lineage: Eukaryota > Metazoa > Arthropoda > Insecta > Hymenoptera > Formicidae > Atta > Atta colombica. The sequence continues at coordinate 4,697,800 of NW_017259190.1, forward strand.
AACTTGTCGTTGTTTCTCTCCGGTATTGTACCACCAATCACATAGACATTGTTCTTTCTTGCCGCCTCGGACAACGCCGTGCTCGTCTCGCCGTCTGGAATACTCTCGGCATATCGAGCAAAGTGAGCTAATTGTGTTATGGGAAATATCAATAAAATAAGCCAGTAAATAAATAATGTACATTTATATACTCAGTGCGACAAATATGTTCCCGGACAGGGCCTGAAAATCATAATTGAAACAACAAATATGCATATTTTTTGGTTTTATTATTCAAAATATTCTCCTCTGGCTTTATTACACTTGTTACAGCGATTCAATAGTGATTCAAATGCATGTTCTAGCTCAGTTTACGGAATTGCCTCTAGTGCCTGTGTAGAAGCTGATTGGATGGTCGGAATGTCATCAAAAAAGCGTCCTTTCAATTTCAATTTCAATTTTGGGAATAATGAGAAGTCACAAGGGGCCAAATCGGGTAAATACGGTGAATGGTTTAACACAAAGACACGATTTCGAGCCAAAAATTGACGAACAGTCAATGAAGTGTGACTCGGTGTATTATCATGCAACAAAGACCAATCTTCTGGATCATGATATTCGGGGCGAATACGACGAATTCTGCCCATCAATCGTTTTAAAACTTCGAGATAATATGCACCAGTAATTGTTTGGCCAGTTGGAACAAACTCTTTATGGATAATACTTTTACTATCAAAGAATGTGATGAGCATTGTCTTGATTTTTGATGGAACTTTTTTTGCTTATGGTGAATTTTTTTACTTCCATTCCGCACTTTGACGCAGTCAGTTAGTTTCTGGATCATATTGAAAGCACCATGTTTCATCACCCGTAACAATTAATTTTAGGAAGTTTGGATTATTTTCTGCGGCTGCAACGATGTCTCTGGAATGATTGATTCTCATTGATTTTTAATCACTTTTTAATGTGAACAAATTTCGCACAAACCTTCATTTTACCCAAATCTTCATGTAATATGGTTCGAATCGTTTCTCTACTGATATTTAAAGCCTCCCCCATCATTTTTAATGATGCATAGTGATCATTTGCAACAAAATCACGTACTTTTTCGATCATTTCGGGTGTTCGAACCAAAATTGGCCGTCCTGATTTTTTATCATCTTCAAGGGTCTCTCTGCCTTCCAAAAAACGCTTATGCCACTCAAAAACAGCTGTACGACCTAGACATTGACTGCCGTAAACTTGTTGCATCAATCGGAATGTTTCTGATGCACTTTTACCAAGTTTTGCATTAAATTTAATCACTGCTCTTTGTTCCATATTAAAATTTCTATCTCGATCAAAATCTTGTTTAACATGAACTGTCATATCTTCGTTATATGTCAACCAAAATGAATGAAACTTTGACAGATGATAGGAAAATGTTCAACCTTTAAAATGCATGTTTGAACGCACAGATGTCGCCATTGGTGAGATGTGGTTCGTGTCCGGGAACATATTTGTCGCACTGTGTACATATTTAAAATTATATTTAAAATTATACATTATTTGGCACAAAAATATCGTTTATATCTCTATTGAAGATATAAACGAAATAGATTTTGTTTATTATAGATCGATTTTATTTTCATGCTTTTCTTTTGTACTTTTCTACTTTTGACACAAAAAATTTTGTAAATAGAAATATAAAAAATATCTCGCACGTATGTATAAAGATATTGTATATAGATTTATATATATATATATAAA
>NW_017259190.1:4699627-4703598 GCF_001594045.1 Atta colombica
CGAATGTTAAAATGAATGCTTTTCAATCCTGAATGCAGCATTTTTATTTATAAGAATTGGAGCTTATCTCTATGTCTTTCAATCTAAAAATTATATTAGTTTTTTTGTGCACGCAACAAACATTATGATACTGTTCAATTCAAAATTTTGAATAGGAAATGCAGTTTTTCAATCCAATTGCATCCAATTGAATCCAATTAAATCCAAAACAGTATTCGCTATTTAAAATACGCATTCGGATAGAAAAAAATTTCAATCCATTTTAATCCATTTTCTCATTTGCTGAGTATTTTATTAATTTAAGATGTATATTAAATAATAGACTTGATAATTCGCAGATATTTGCAAGATATGCATCGAATACTTATTATTATATAATATATACATATTATATATAAAACATCTATGTTAAAAATAACACGATCTTTTCCTCTTGTTATATTTTTTTATTTTTTGTATTTCTCGCATGCAGATGCATACTTGTGTAGTAACAATGGTCAATCAGAATTTTGTTCTAAATTTTAATTTTAAAAAAACTAGCTTTTTTTCGTGAACCTACGAACAAAGTAAAACGTTTGCTCGAGATATTCATTATTTATGATAATACCGTAATTAAAAGAAAAACATTTATGCAAGTAATTTAAAAAAGATATCGTGTTTCATTCATTTACATGTTCCATATGGCGAGTTGAAACACTCAGGCAGTGTTACGATGTCGGCTCGCTCTTGTTTTGCGCGCTCGATGAAAGAAACTGCTCGCGAGACGTTTGTTGCCTTATCATCACCAACGGACAGCTGCACCAATGCCAGACGCAAGGCTGAAAGTTTAATAAACAAGGTTAAATCGAGTTAATCGAAACACTGTTACACATCATCAACATTTTTCGAGCCTGCCATAAAATATATAATATTGTAATGTCATTGTAATGTCATTTGATTTAAAATGTCAATCGAAGCTCGGATCAGTATACGTATCGATATGTACATATAGGCTATGTTCCGTAAAATGCATAATGCGCATTATGTATTCTTCGCATGATTTTAGCCTAATTCTTATTCATCGAACTATTAAACAAAAATAATATCCTGCATATGCGTTTTACAAAACTATACAGAACTATATATATATCAGCGATCGCTGAGGTCGCTCATTTGTTCATTTCAAAGATTACTTGGTAACAATATATAGCAAAAGAATTTTGCGCGTTTTCCTGATTTTTTTGATTTTTTTATATTAAACGCACAATTTCAAATTTTGTATGTCATAAAGAGAGAATAATCACACACTACATACTAGTCATTGTTCTTATTCTTATTCGGCACTGCGCGATACTCGCCCGTAACATAATAGGTTAAGTTTCCTTCTGTTTATTTCTGTTTATGACGTAAGGAAAAAAATTGCAAGTATTATCTACATAATAAAAAAAAAATAAGATTTTTCCTTATACATTTAATCAAATTGATTTATATATATATATATATATATGGCGCGGTAAAGAAAGAGAGAGGGAGAAAAAGAAAAAAACGGATTTAATGATTTCTCGATATTTGAAGATTACATTGTGATGAGTAATAATTGATCCCTTTTACATCGAGCGTTTAATGTACGTCTATTTATTTACTAGGCATTTAACTAACGCCTAGTAACTTTCTACTAAATTATCTTAATTTCGGCAATACATTTAAAGAATGATGTACTAAGCTGGTACATAATATGCATCTAGAATTTAAATGATTAATGACATATCGTGTATATGTTTACGTGCATCGTCGAAATTAAAATAATTTAATAGAAAGTTATTTAAGTTAGTTAGTATGCGTATTAAAAGTGCACGATGTAAACTTATAGGCCATATTATCAATGTAATTAAGATAGGATTTAAATTTGAATTGTCGAAATTAAATTTGAATTTTAAATTTTAATTGTCAATATCCATTAAATTATACAATTTCTTCAATTTATACTCGCGCGTAAATTTTTTTGTTAATCTTTAACTACGTTTATACGGGCACTCTTATTGAGTTTAATAATAATTCATAGTTAGAGAAACTGACTACAGTTCCATTTTTCAGAGGAATAATTATGATTGGTCAGTTTCATAACTATGGATGTATTAAACTCGATTAGGAGTATTCGTGTAAATGTAGTTTATTAACTGTGTTATGGCCTAACTTTTTTTACTAATAAACATCTACTCGAGCCTACGAATGTAACATTAAATTAAATTAAAGAATGTGTAAAAAAAGTATAATTAGAAATTTGTATATCTGAACAAGATTAAATCACATGAAAAAATAAGTTTTATTTAAAAAAAGGATACAAACAAAATTGTACAAGTCAGTAGAGAACTTAAAATATTTATACGTTATACGTTACGATTTTTATACAATATTATGTACACGTGATTATCGTCTACTAGATGATCGAGATCTCCTATGTTTTTTGGATTTTCTTCTATCGATAGATTCAAAAGATCCCGATATTTTATCCTTTAGTCGTTCCTTATCTCTTCCTTTGTGTTTCTTGGATTTCTTTGCTCTTTTAATTCTATCGCTACTATTGGAGCGCTTTCGAGTTTTATTTTTTTTCTTATTATTGCTATGTGTATCACTACTATTCTCGCTATCGGATAAATCTCTTCGATGGATTTCTGATTTTCTACTTGATTTCTTCGATTTGTATTCACGTTCATTTTCTCTGTGTTTTTTTTTCCTATCAAGTATATCTGAATCGCTGTTATCATTGTTGCTTAAATTTTCCAACGATGCAGATTTTCGTTTATTTACACCTTCCTTTTTCTTATGTTCTTCATATTTAGCAGCATCTGAAATTAATTTCGTCGAATACTAAAGACTAAAACTGCAATAATTTCATACAAGTGAGTGAATTATGAATAGCAGGAACTTTTAAAAAGTGTCAAGTATATAATTACATATTGATTAAATATTGATATCTTATATGTATAACAGGTTGCAGCTATACACTGAGATTAAAATCTTTAAAATTTTACAACTCCAAATTGTAATCAATCATTAAACTTTAGTAAACTTTAGTAACCTGTTTAATACAACCTGTTTAAATACAAACATTGTAAAATGTCATATGATTACGAAAATTTATACTTTTACAAATATTTTAAAAGTTCCTCAAGAAATAACTTGCTTTATTTACTAACTTAAAACTTTAGAATTTTTCAAGTATTCCGGCTTTGTTACTACTTGAACTATGCATTCATTCACAGAAATGGTATTTCCATTCAGTGCCATCTTGACGATTAATCTTCCTGCATCATCAAAGCCTTCTATTTGACCATATGCATTGGACCGCTTGCCAGCAATAATTTTTATAAAACTTCCTTTTTGTATTCGTAACTCTTCCTCCTCTTTTTGAGTCTTTTCATCCTGTTTTTGCAATCCTGTTTTGTCTGCACCAAGTCCCATCCCTATGGGTCTTAATTCAGGCACAATGGGTGTTACAAGCCTGCCAAGTACACAACATATAAAATGTAAAAATAAAAACTATATAAAAATGTAGAAAAAAAAAACGAGTACACTATATCTGAAAATATATGTTGAAATAAAAAAACGCAACATCCACTCATGCTCAATCTAAAACGAAAAAGGATCTTACTTTGGATTTTTACCAATTCCTTCGCCAGGTTTCCACCCCATACCTCGTAACATAGCTGAACCAAAGACATTTAGCGGAACCTTGTCGTAATCTTCTAATGTACTCTATATAAAAAAGAAAATATATAAAATATTTTTGTATTACGTGAAAATTGATCGACGAGATTAAATACACATGAGTGAGACACGACGTATTTATATAAGATGATCCTTCGTACATATTTTTGGTGAATTTATACAATTTCTAGTTTATTTTATTTAGATTATTTTGTTCATTTTTATTTCAGTTTTATATATTATACATAAAAATATATATATTTATATATATTTTTATATATGAT
>NW_017259190.1:4703698-4714854 GCF_001594045.1 Atta colombica
AATAAACATTATATTATTGTATTATGTTATTAGTAATTGTAAAGAAGTACTCACTTCTTCTGCACCCTCTAAATTCTGTCTCTTAACTAAAGATAATGTTATATCACACAAATCATCTTTATTTTTTTCTGTCGCATTGAGATCTTCTATAATTTCTTTAACTGCCTGTTCATCCAAAGTAAGAATTTTACTTTCCATAGCTGAATCTGTTTTTATTTGTGAATTAGAGGGAAAAACACTCCTATCAATTGATGTTAAATCACCATTAGATATTTGTTGTGACTCCTCCTTAATCTTGACTTTTTGCATATCATCATTACTTATTTTTGACTTTGAAGCGTCTATTTTGTTAATGATTCTGTCATGCCAGGAATTAGATTCTAGTAGTGGAATAATGACAAATTCTTCTTTTTTATCTTCCTTCCTAAAAAACAAACATATTTTATATAATAACTGTTTAATCTAATTATGAAAATAAACGCTACAACGTAAAAAATTAGAATAAATAAAAATAAACATTACAGTTGTCATTTCAAGTATTAAAGATTAATAATTAAGGTTAGATAAAGAAGTTACAGACGCTGACCGTTTTATTGCAACGAATGAATTTTTTCTCAACTTACCCGATCACTTTAATCGCCTTATCGTCTAGACATTCGATATAATCCACTTTTTTCTCCTGGTGTAGCTTTTGTTTGCCCAAAATTGGTTTTTTTACCGACTTTGCAAAACCAAAAGAAATTTTTTTACTTTCTTCAGCCATTTTCTTATAATTTTATATAAGTTCTTTTTTCATTTAAGTATATCTTCTGTCACAGTAGGTTAATATTTTCACTTGCAATAACATAATACAGAAAAATACACTTCTTTCTTTTATGGCTCCCATGCATAAGCGCCTTGCGGTGCGATACGATGCGAAGCGAGCAGTAAGCCAATATCCAACGTGTTCCTCAACACACACCTTCTCGAGAAGGGCGCCGATAGAAGAGTAAGGCTAGATTTTCATCTGACGCTACGACGCTCTGTTTCAGTGTCAAAACAGGTCACGTGATCAAAATTAATGTTTGATATTCATCAATTTCACGTGACTTATTTTGACACCGAAAATGAATGTCGAGCGTCTGCATAAAAAAGTACCTTAATGGTGCAGCCATAATAGAAGGAATAAGGAATTAAAAATAAAGAATAACGATATCAATTTGATTTTTACAAGGATTATCCCATTTCGTGAATATTAAGGTCCAGTCATAAGAGAAGGAATAAGGAATTAGGAATAAAGAATAAAAAATTCAATCTATCAGAAATCGAATACACGATTTCTGATGCTGGTTCTGATATCACCGTAGCCAATACAATGGCAAGATTCTAATCCAGTTGGCAATCCAGCAGAAAACAAGCATCGTGTGCCGCTGGCTTTAAAAATAAAATAATCATGAAATACGAATCGAAGCGAACACACGTGATATACGGTCTAACCGAGTAAAGTCACTAGATCTACAAAGTACAGCAAACTTGCATCCATTTTCGCGACCATTTCGAATTTATGCATTTGTATTACTTGCTTTATTTGGGAAAATGAAGCTGTCAAGTATGTAAATCAATGTTTTTTTATAATTATAATTAGTTATAATTAGTTTATTTATGAATAAAAGAATATGTACGAATGCTCAATTTATGTTCTTTAGTTTAATACGGATTTATTTGTGTAGAAGTTTGTACATAAAAGTGCACGAAGGATATGTGTAAGTACAGTTCAGAACTGATGATAAACTGGAAAAAAACCTTGAAGTTTTTATTGTGTTAATATCAACACAATGGTGATGAATTTGTGTCTTCAACCTCGAGATTGAAAATGTTTTGAAAATGAATGTTTAGGTTAGCTGCACTCAATTAACCCAATGTGGATCCTGGTATACTTCAAATCGTGTACTTTGTACTTTGGCCATTTTTATGCAACATTTCTGAAATCAATTGCGGTTTATAAGTGTGGTACTTTCTAGTGATTTTAGACTCAACACTTGAGTGAGCGCTCGTTGCTATTGAGGTATTTTTTCAGATCTGAAATGCTGATTGTATGATCTAAAAGAATACACCAATAACAGCGAGCGCTCACTCAACTGTTGAATTCGCTGAACGCAGCCATTGGGCGAGTTCAAGGCAGCAAAGAGGCTAGACATGCTTGCTGAGCAAAGTATGATTGCTCAGTATGATTGGTTCTTACTAGATCCAACCAATCATGTTTAATTGCTCGATGAGCAGACCTAGTCGCTTTGTTGACTTGAACACACCCATTGAATACGCTGAATGCGTCCAATGGTAATCAAGATTTGTGTTCCGGCTTTAAACCGGAAGTGAAAAACATTAATGATGCCAATTATAGATAGAAATAGATGGACTGTGAATTTTGTTGGAGTCGTGCGAATGTGACTTTTCATAATTGTTATTATTTGCATACAAATTTGAGTGCTTCGCGTGATATTTTCCATGATATTTTGTACATTTAATATTAGTACACTTTATAATGTTTGCGTTAACGGGAGAAGTAAATTTTTGGACTTTTGATGACAATGTAAACATAGAGGTCACCGATTTTGGTGCATTTAAGTAAAAACAACATATTTTGATTCATTTCAGATTTCTATTACTATTACAGTAATTTATTTGCTCTTGATTTTTTTTAGATATCACGATAAACGTATTGATGGCACGTATGAAGAAGGCAAAAGATCATATTGTCAAGAGCGTGGAATGACTTATGTCCCAGAAAACAAAAAGAGAAATAAATTAAAACATTCTATTAAATATTTAGAGGTATAATAAATCATTATTTTATCTTTCCTAATCAAATTTTGTAAAGAGCATATATTATATAGAATTGTTGTTGTCATACTTAGGGTCAGCTCAGAGATAATTCTGTAATTTATTCTCAATGGTATGATGATTCTATTGCACAATTAATGCTTAGCAATGGCTTATTGGTACAAATACAAGTTTGTCTCTTCAGTGGTGATGTACTAGAAATCAATTTCGACAAATATCTTATAGGAAAGTTATCTGAACATATATCTGATGGTAATTGCCGATTATTTTTGTCCAGAAATTATTTATATTATGCACAAAAGATAATATATATTTTGTTTTATTTACAGTAATTATTACCAAAAGTCATTTGGTTTGTACATACAATGATAATCTAGTGACTCTGGTATATTTTACAAAATCTAAAACGCACATCTTTGATAAGATAAGTAAGTTAGAACCTAAATTAGTCACAACAGACTTATTTAAACCTAATGGACGCAGATTGGATAAGAAGATTGAAGTAAACAAGTCTACTAATTTGGTAAATTGACAGTTCTAGACAGTTTTTTTTAACTAAATAGAAAACATTACAGGTAATCTATAAGAAGTAATGTGTCTTTACAGATATTAATTTGGCGAAAATCTACAATGAATGAAGTTTATCCTTGGAGTCCTGCTATGAAACAATATCATCGAGCAAACATGCATCTCTTTCAGCTCACAGGGTATGAAATTAACATAGCACGTGACTTCTTTTATCGTTCTCATTGTTTTATGTGACATTTCTTTGCGTGTATATATGTATTTTTGTTCGTTTTAATTTATCTTTTTATAGTTTGTTCATTTTCTTATTCCTATTCTTGTTTGCGTGTTTTATCCTTTTACACAAATTCTCATGTTTCTTCTTGTGCTGTTCCCATAAATCTTTTTTATATTGAAGCGACATTGATAATTCTTTAGCAATGCTTGCAGTAATTTTCTTTGGTAAATCCCATGTGCCCTTTTTTTACAATATAATATTTTTATATCAAATCTTTGAATATTGTATTTATAAATTTTGAGAGAGGAACTTGTGATAATATTGATTTAATTTAAAATAATTTAGATTAAAACTTTTATACTATGTACTGTTGTTTTAAAAAGAAACTATTAAGTTATAATGAACAGAATTCAATATTTTGAACATTATATCATCAATCGTGCACAATAGCATTTGAAACGGTTCATAATGATTCTTTGCGTGGCGTAAAATGCAGCAGTTGTTTCGTGACCCTCATCAGAAAATTGCAATAGAGCAGTATGCCAATATTAAGTTCTGCATGAAACTAAAGAAAACTTTTATCAAGATATTCGAGTTTTGTTTTAAGTAACTTAAATGTTTCGATAAAAAAGTTTCCTTTAATTTTATACAGAACTTGCATGAGATTTAAGAGAACAAATACTATTGTGCATAATTGATAATATAATGTATAAAATATTAAATTCTGCCTGTTATAACTTAATGGTATGACTAGTATTATTTTTAGAACAAAAGTTCGATTTTTTTTTAGACCTGTGTTAACGTAATATTAATTTATACAAACTTTAAATGTTCCCCATGGCGATTGTCCAACTCTTTTGACATTGTCTAACATACGTCCGTTATTATCCACAATAAATTTTGTAGTGACACAATGTCTGTCTGGCCAATTAGGATACCATTTAGGAACTTCCCAATTTCGCAATCTTTTTGGAGCAAATGTATCTTCTGTCCAATGGCCATGCCAGTGTTGAGACATTTTCATATAATTTTCGTGATTTTATAATTTTAATACATATGAATTTTAATTATACTTGTGTTTGTTACTACATTTCTTTCTGTCAAGCATGGTTAGTTACGTATCACTATGCTCGTTGCTATGTAAATCAATCACAAACACTTGTACAGTCTCTGACATCCCTGTATGAATGTATGTACATAAAAAAAATGAAAGGATTTGATCATTCATATTTTCAGAACAAAATTAGAATTGTTATGTTACATACGTACTGAATTTGATCCCTTGTGTATTACATTTGATGCATGCGATGACAATATTATTCATTCTGTAGAACAAAAAGTTTCACGAAAGGTAATTACATCTCATACTTCTGTATTTAATGCAAATTTATTTAATATATTAAATATGCTTTAATATTAATTAAATTTTGTATTAAAAGGAAGAAATAAGTTAAGTTTGTAAATTTGGATATCGTAATATATAGGGAGAAGTTACTGTAGAATGGCGTACATATGAAGTCTCTCGGCAAAATAAATTAAAAAGGATCGCTGTGATTTCCGTACCATTGCCAACGCATACAAGTTGTGTGAGATTTTCACCTAATCAGGAATTATTACTTTTATGTTGCATTGATGGTACTATTATGATGTACGATCAGATCAAATCGACGAGTATCAGTGTAAAAGCAGCTTTTGTAAGTTTTATTAATATATAAATATACAATAACTTTTTATATATATATATAAGACTAAATAAGATTAACTTTTTATATATGTATAAAGATATACAATATAAGTATTATGGAAAGATGCATTTTAAAAGGATTTATATGTGATTTTCTTCATTTCTTTTTCTTAAGATACCTACTTTAGCCGCTTGGCACAGCGATGGTATAATATTTGTGATAGGTAATGATAGAGGCCAGTTTCAATATTTTGATATTACTTTAATGTGTATCAAAAGCCAGACATTAAGTGACGAATCAATGCCAGCGAATATTCTCGACTTATCATCATATTTTAAGTACGAACAATGAAATAATTAGTCGGTAAGACATGGCCATAAAATTGGATTAATAAAATAATAATACACAACACAGGAATCAGCATGCTTTGCTGCATATGGAATGGAACAGGAAAAGTGATCCAAATCAGATACGTTATTACAACAATGGCAATTCTTTATTCTTATTACTTTTCGAACGGTAAGAACTACTATTTTATCAAGCAACTTATTCGATATTGATTGGTACGTGACAATTTATTCTGTATTTTCAGAGGACCGATTGGAGTTATTAAAGTGATTGAAGGCGATACTCTCTCCGGAGATGAATTAGTCAGAAGATATTTGTCAGAGTCTCGAGCAGAACAAGCGACTTCTTTGCTATTGTCAATGAATTGGGATACGCATCCACGTGTTTGCATGCATTCGCTTAATCAAATCTTAAACTATTTATTTAAGTTACCATTAACAATGGAACACGAAGGTAAAATAAGATTTTGTTTTACTGTTTGTCTGACATTTAATTAAAAGATTACTTATTAATGATTTAAAAAAATAATCTTATTCTAATTTATTAATCTGATCCAATAGGTCTGATACAGAATGCGTTAGGCAGTTTCCACGTACCTATTAAACCAATAAGCCAAACTGTCGAAGAAGAATATGGAGACGAAGTAAGAGATTTGACGAGGAGATTTTTCCATCATTTATTAAGGTAGTGCATCATCTGATATGAATTTAAAAATTTAACTCTAATCATTCTAAATTTTACTCTAATCATTTTTTTATGATCTTTGTAGATATAAGATGTTTGAAAAGGCTTTTCGACTAGCTATTGATCTAAATGATCACGATCTTTTTATGGACATACATTTCTATGCTACGGTTTTGAATGACATGGAACTGGCAATTGCAGCCAAAGAAAAAGCTGAGAGTATTCTAAGCAGATCAAACAGTTGCAGTGGTTCACGTAAGAATTGTCAAATCTTTGGAAAAGGACTTTTAAAGACTTTAATATCCTTCAGATTATCTTGTATCTATTTAAATAAATAAATTTTTATAGATTCCACATGTTCGAGAACATCGTGTTCTGTATGTTCCGATTCAAGTAATGAGAAGGAAGAAGAGGAAGAGGAAGAGAAGAATGTGGAAGTAGAGGAGGAAGAAGAGGAGGAGGAAGAGGAGGAGAAGGAGGAAGAGGATGAGGGACAGGAGGAGGAGGAAGAAGAGGAAGAGGAGGAGGAGGAAGAAGAGGAGGAAGAGAAGGAGAAAGAGGAAGAGAAGGAGGAGGAAGAGCAGATAGAAGCAACATATAGTGAAGAGAGCGAAGATTCTCAAAAAGAAAAACGACTTAATCTGAAACGATCGCGAAAGTACCGTTACAGAAAAGCTTCCAGTTCAAATCAAATCCCACCCTTACCAGTTGTCCATCCTCATCATACCGCAAAAAACACACTTTGCGCCCCATACAATAATATTCCGTCCACTATTAAGACTGACTATATCTTAATACCTTCGTCCTTCGACACTTCTAATAACATTTTAACAACTTCGTTTAATCATTCTTCGCATATTTCGAGCCCATTTTTATCATCGACTTCTTTTAATAAATCATTATACAGTACACACTCAAATTTTACACCGATTAGCGCGGCGAATGTCATTAATAGTTCTCAAGTATTTAACAATGCATCAGACGACTTGATGACTACGTCATTCGGCAGTATTTCTTTCAATGAATCAGATGTAATAGTGAATGATCAGTCTAGCAATAATTTTGACGAGCGATCATACGAGCAATCGTTACTCAATGAAATATCATATTCTTTTAGTAGTTCCACTACTAACGTAATAACTACTTGCGCGCAAGACGATAGCTTTATCTCTACTCCTTTCAATAAGCCAATATATGAATCGGAAGACATTCATTCTAATAATTATTTGACGAGTTGTTTAAACGTCATTGATAATAATGTTATGTCAACGTCATTCGGTACTCGAATCGCTAATACTCCTATCTCGCATAATAACTCTGTCAATGCACTAATAGCGAACAATAACTCTGAAACAACTTTTATGTTACGAGGCATGAAATCTTCAAAGATATCTGATAAATCATTAACTAAAACTCTTATCGATAATACTCATACAACGGATCAATTGCCTCTTTCGAATAATACTTGTAACAATCTGATGTCTACTTCGTTTAATAATCTTGAAGGATATACAACTCTTGAAAGTAACGACATTACATTTCCCAACACGTTTAACAATGTCAATGATCAAGCCGTTAAACATCCTATAATGGAAGAAAAAGAAACAAACATCACTATTCCATCACCACCTTCTCTGATAAATTCTTTCTCTAATTGCCTTCATGATTTACCTAGAAAAAATTATCTTTTATCTAGGAGCACTCAAGGTTTGCCAAATATTAAAGAATTGGAGAAATTTACATCGAATAAAACCCATATGCCATTGTGCATTTTACAAAAACAGAATTCCACAACATCTAATATACCTGAAAATCAGAAAACATCTCTATCTTTCAAAACATATAGATACAATTACGATCTAGATTACATACCGTTTCAGGGTTCTCGCGACGATACAGATTTACAACTTTCACAAACAGTTAGCAAATTTTCCTCGCGAAATTTTCATCCTAGTTACAGTATACAACATGGATTATTTGAGAATAAACACTCGTCGAGGTCTTCTCAAACCGTTAATAGAGAAACTAAAATGTTTTCTAACGTACCACCTCTGCCTATAATTAATACGTCTATCGCTAGTTCAAAGATTTGCTCTACGTGTCCATCGTTTGCTGATATATCAAGTTCTCTTTCTAATGAAAAGCCAAAAGTGAAATTTTCAGACACTGTCACTCATATATTAGTACCTGGCACAGTAAGTAGTTTTAAAGATATATGTGCGTGCGTGCGTGCGTGCGTGCGTGCGTGCGTGCGTGCGTGTGTGTGTGTGTGTGTGTGTGTGTGTGCGCGCGCGCGCGCGCATGTGTGTATATATATATATATATATATACATATAAAATTTTTCTTACAGACTCAAGTATACAGACAAAAACGATCTACTACACAAACACGTATAACGGATCCTAAACGTGAACTTGCTGAAAGTCTTCCACTTTGTCTGGGTAATGAAGATTACCTTAAAGATTTTCAACCATTGTGTAGTAAGCATTTTACATTAGTACATCTATTTTGTATATGTAAGAAGCTTTACAACACAATTGTGAACAACACGACTTTGTCTAATATTAATTTTTGACATTTTGCAGAAGATAATGCTGATGAAAAAATAAAAGAACCTCCGAAGACTGATGACAGTACAAAGATTAAAGTTGTGCATTTTGGTTTATTGTAAACAAATATCTTAAAAGAAATATGGATTACATGCATGTATCATGCGCGAGCGTAAACAGGGAAATAGTGCCAGAAGAATAATAAATAAAAAATAGGTCTGACAATTATTTATAATAAAAAATAATTAGGGGGAATCTAGACTCCTCCAAATTTAATCTAATTTTGTTTTAGAGTCAAAATTGATAATAAGAATATTATGAAATAGTTTATCGAACTATTTTTATAAATTTTTTGTATATATTGTATAACTTTCTCATAGAAAAGTTAATAAGAACTTTTCTTCATTAATCTTGTGTATAACTTTCTCAAATTTTTACTATTTAAAAAATTTACATGCTTGGAAAGAGATGCTATTTTTGTAAGAGTATGTACAAGTATTATTTACACTTACAAATAATATATTAATCGCAACAACATTTAAGTTTTATTCTTTAATGTATCTAGCGATGCTTTCAAATCGATCAATTCTTTATCTGGTACATATCGCTTCTCTTCTGATGCGGGGTCATAAATGTTTATATTTAAAGTAACACCTTGTGGTAAAGCTGCCTCCAATGCTCTGATTAATACTGAGCATTTTATAGACGGTACTTCTGACATTTGTATATTTCTTTCATAAATTTTGAGATAATACTTGGACATAATTATTGTCGTTCCAGTTTTATATTTCTGAATCGTGAATTCTTGAGGTGGTAATGGCCAGCTGAACAAAAGAATATGGATTATTTTAAAAATTGAAGAGTAAAAATTGAGAGAAAATTAAGAAAATTTAACAAATTTACCCATTGTCTATGTCGATTTGTATGATATCCGCTAATTTGTGTATAAAAGACTGATAACATTCGAGCACAGGATAATCATAACCTTTAATTTGTACATTTATCGTAGATAAAAGCGGAAATTTTGGTTTTCCTGTCTGTAAAAATCGAAAAACTAACAAAACGTGTTATGTATACTTCA
This sequence comes from Atta colombica, assembly GCF_001594045.1. Lineage (NCBI taxonomy): Eukaryota > Metazoa > Arthropoda > Insecta > Hymenoptera > Formicidae > Atta > Atta colombica. Next base: position 4,713,609 of record NW_017259190.1, read on the forward strand.
AACACCCAAAAGTGTAAATCTAACCTCTAAATAATCTGGCTCGTACAGACTTCCAGTGTAAAATTTTGCCGATAAAGTTTTCGTTGCGAGTAAACGTTGTCTAATTACTGCAATCTAGAATAAAAGCAATCGTTAAACAATTCAATTGTGCGTAATAAGATAAATGTTCAATAATGGATGTCTTTTACAGGTTATCTTACTCGGTGTATGGAGATTATATACAAGTCGATCGCAAAAATATACCTGTTTGATCAGATTTAAAGCCATTTCCCGTGCAATAAAATAATTAGACTAATGATTTTCAGAAAACTTTTAATTCATAAATTTAATTGAATTCAATCGTCGAATATTATCACGCCGACTCTTGGTAAATTTCCTCCAGTCGACAGTCGATCAGCTGATTTTTCGTGCTTAGTGCTTACAGGCTTTCTTTAACGGCTAAAGATGACGTTTGCGATTCAGCGACGTGTCGTTGCATTGAGAACTTTCGTAATAAAATTTTTATAATCGCCCAAAGTTTAATCGAAATATAAAGAAATTATTTTTTATAATCTAAATCGATAAAAATCTTTTACAATAATTATATAAGGTTATAAAAGAAGTCATTGAATTATATATTTACATATTATTGAATCAATATATTGAAATCAAAGAAAAGTATCTTGCTGAGGCTATCTGCTACTTGTCTCAACAATTCGCTGAAAAATAATATTTTGCATTAACAGAAATGCTTTAACAACCGATATTATACATTTGTTAAAAGGATCATGGATATTGAAACGGAGAATGTGATAAATCTGATATTTCCGGAAGGTATCTCGGGTAAGATTAATTATTATTTGGAAATTAATTGTTTTAACGCATTATTGCTCATTATGGTACATTTGTATCATTTTATGCAATTACGATTTCAGAATCTTGGAAAGAAAATCCCAATTTTTATCAGTATCTCTCAAAACTTGGAGGCTTTGATGTAGATCAGCTAAGTACGAATACCTTTATTATCCAGCTTATTTATTTAAATTTTGCTTTGTACATCAATAAGATACAGATTTATTCTGCATGAAAAATTTTTAGGTAAAGAACCTGATCATTTATCTGATGAAAAAAACGCAGTGCTTCAAACTACACAGAAATTAGTCTTTGCAAATTATAAAACTTTTATTCAGACAGCAGAAAGCTCACGAGAGATACTCAATCATGTAATTTCAAAAAAGTTAAATTATATATATACATATATATATAT
>NW_017259190.1:4714954-4725918 GCF_001594045.1 Atta colombica
TTCAATGAGACCGAAAATCGTCTTGACAAACTTGTACAAAAGATCCCAGAATTTGTAAGGAAATGCCAATCGTTTTGCGACACTTCAAAAGATATTAATGCACATCGAAGATTAAATAGCTTAACACTAACGCGAAATGCAGAACTACTTGAAATTCTCGAGATGCCCCAATTAATGGAATCGTGTCTGAGAAGCAACCAATATAACGAAGCATTGGAATTGTCTCAATATGCTCGTCAATTGGGAATGAAGCATGGGGATATTCCTATTATCTCGGTACAACCTTTCGTAATGTTTTCTCATGTTTTCTTTAGTACCATATTTGTTTTATTTTACTTTTATTTTATTTTTAATATTTTAGTCTATAGTAGCAGAGATCGAAAGCAGCTGGTCAGGTATGGTAGGACAAGTAGTTGGCTCTCTGAGAGGAGATTTACCGCTTCCAAGATGTCTTCAACTTGTCGGTTTGTTGCGGTCTATGGATGCATTTACAGAATCAGAACTTCGTATAAAATTCCTTCAAGCGAGAGATAGCTGGCTCCAAGGCTTGCTGAATGCAATACCAAAGGAAGATCGTAAGAGACCTTTTTATTTAAATTATAATATAATACGAAAGTTAAATTGATTAAACTGATAAGAAAATTACATTTTACTATGTATTGCAGCTAATCTTCATATGACCAAAACAATAGAATTATCCAGGATACATTTATTCAATATAATAACTCAGTACAAAGCTATGTTTAACGATGATGAATTAGTAATTCCCGGCCGCGACTTGACATTAAATGAATCTGCGATATTTTATCATTGGTTGGAGGAAAAGGTAGATTTATGTAACAGACGCATGTATAACGTAAACGGAAATGTGATTGAACTTTTTCTTTTTCTAGATAACACAATTTCTTGCTACACTAGAGCAAGACTTACCAGGCGTAACGTCTATAGATACCATTTTGGGTCAGTGTACATACTTTGGATTATCATTTGGTCGAGTGGGTGTCGATTTCACTGGTCGAATGTCGGATATATTTGTACGAATTATCGGTGAAAGGTTTGAACAGAACATTCGTAGAACAACTCGAAAGTTTGAAAAAGATATGGAAACATTTACGTTGATTAACAAAACGCAACGACTTGATGTAAAAATAGAGACTTGTATTCATTCTGTAAGTATAAAATAATATCATTTAAAGTTTACATTAATTTACCATTGTAAACTGTTGTTAAAGGAAAATCCGCCTGAACAACTGGCAGAATTTTATCCTCTGGCCGAATACTGCAATGGGATAATAACTGCATTCAATGAATTGAGACTCTGTGCACCGGTGGCACTCTCCACTTTATGCACAAAATTGCTACAAGAGTCATTGCATAATGTGGCAAGGGCTATGCTGGTATTTTACAAGCAAGAACAGCAAGTAAGTTTGCATTGTCATGTAATTTTTATTCACAAGTAAATCTTCTATATTTTATCAAATTATATGTCGTAGGCATTTGCTGCCGCAGAACGAGAAAACATGATTAAGTTTACAGAATGTTTAAGCGAACAATTAATACCTTATATACAGTATTGTATACATGCAATTTTTCCACCTGCCCAAATTGCATCTCATTTAGGAATATCAGTCAGTATATTGCAGAAAGAGGTATGAATCCTTAAACGACATAAGGCGATACATATATATATATATATATATATATAAAAACATATATATATATATATAATGTGTGTGTGTGTGTGTATGTAATGACATAAAATAAATTATAGGAGATCACATATTTAAATAAGCGGATTGTAATAGAACCTGTGGCTATACTGTTACCTATTAGAAAAGATTGTTTGGCTTCCAAATCATGTACATCTAATATACAGCCATTAATATCACATAATGTAAGGAATTCTTCTATCATAACGTCTCTACCAATAGAAACGATAGATTCAAATTTGAGGAAGACTACAATGACAGAAAAATCAAAAGAAAACGAAACTATTCAACAAGGAACGATATAAAAGTGTGATATGCAAAATTCGCAGAATTTTAGCGATGATGTAAAGAGTATTGTATAATATACTTGATGTAAGGACATAAAGTATTTAATTATGTTGGATACTTGCTTACTATTCTATATACATATATGTATATATCTCGAGGTAATGTAAATAAAAGATTTTTACGATTATCAGGGCGCACTTGTCTTTATTTTTTGAAAATGCGTAGAGGAGATAAAAATTTGACAAACAGCGAAAGTGCAAAATAATTGAATCTTAAAGTAAATATAAAGCAATTAGGCTTCAATAGATATCGAAAATATTTATTCTTTCATACACTCTTCCGTAACTTGACTCGGCTGCCCGGTTTCATTCTCATTTTTCTTCTTTTTACTTCCAGAAACAATGTCGTCTATTCTCAATAACAGAATAGCAGTCTCGATCGCCGTTTTATATGTTTGCAATTTTACAGACAATGGTTCCCATATACCGCGTTCCTTCATATCAACCAATTTTCCCGTTTCTCCATCAATGCCCCAAGTAGTTCCTTCTGTTGCATGTTTAGCGCGCAACGCCGTTAAAGTCCTGATAGTATTTGCGCCACAATTCTGCGCTAGTGTCCTGGGAATGATCTCCAAGGCTTGTGCGATCGCTTTGTATGGCCATTGTTCCACACCTGCAAGTCCTGCCGCCTTTTCTGTTAAAAGCCGGGATACTGCCATTTCCACTGCTCCACCACCTATCGAGAGGGAGGAGGGAGAAGAAAACATAAAATGTTTAATAAATCATTTTGACAAACAATTAATCTTACGCACCTGGTACGAGCTTTGGATCGACAAGAAGATTTCTGGCGACATGCAACGCATCTTGCAAATTTCTCTCAGTCTCATTCAAGATATCTTTGCTAGCACCTCTCAGAATGATTGTACAAGCTTTAGGATCTTTGCATTCTGTGATAAAACAGAAATAATCGTCACCGAGTTTCTTGATTTCAAAAAGACCAGCACCTGTCCCAACATCCTCTTCCTTGAGTTCTTCGGTGCGATTGACGACAGTAGCACCACAAGCGCGAGCAATTCTGTTAATATCACTCTTTCGTAACCTGCGTATCGCAGATATGCCGGCTTTCACGAGGTAATGCTGAGCAAGATCCGATACGCCTTTCTCTGTTATCACGACATCCGGTTTCACTGAAATAACATCCTCGCACACCTTCTTTACATACTCCTCCTCTAGTTCCAAAATTTTTGTGAAATCAACATCCTTCATTATCTCTATATTCGTCTGAGATTCGCCCTTCTTATATTCCAATGGACAATCTAACAGTACTATTCTCGGATCTTTGATGTAACGTCTCATTTTTGGATGTGTCACATCCTTATTGATCATCACACCCTTGAGAACAGTACTGTCCTCTATTGTGCCACCGGGTATCTTCTCTACCTTGGCATAACGTTTAATGTCGATCTCTCTTCTGCCATTCTCCTCGAGCATCACGGTATGAACAGCGTCCAAAGCGATTTGACAGGCTAATTCAGACCAACGTCTGATAAATTTAGTACCTGTACATGAGTTTATCACTTGGACCAATTTACTTTTGTCACTGCAGTCTAAATCAATGCTGACTTGTTCATTGAGAATCGTGACCATATCTTCTAAAGCCTGACGATACGCTCTTATGATGACAGTAGGATGCATGTTCTGTTCTAAGAATGGTTCGGCGGTAGCCAAGATCTCGCCTGACAGAACAATCACCGAAGTTGTACCATCCCCTACCTCTTCATCCTGAGTCCTAGCAATTTCTATCATGGACTTTCCAGCAGGATGCTGAACAGTGATCTCGCGCAAAATCGCATTACCATCATTTGTCATTACGATGCCACCCATTGGATCCATCAGCATCTTCAACATGGCTTGAGGACCCAAACATGTTCTAATGACGTCGGCAATTGCCTACATATATATATAAAAACAAGAAAAATTTGTTACATTGATCCAATATATTTGAAAGTTACACCAATTTAATTATAATTGAATTTATAGATTGCTCATAGGAAAAATAATTTTTTTTTATCAAATTAATTTGCATTTGGTTTATGAGTTATCATAAATTTAAGTTGATACGCGATATGAAAATCAATGCGAATAGACAATACTCAAACTGATTTAGAATCTTTTGTGACTTCAGAAAGTCACACGTGGGCGTGTACCTCACGAAAATTGCGAGGAATGCCTTATAAGGAATGCGACACACACATACACACACACACACAAACACAGACATACGCTTTCACCTTGCCCGCCTGGATATTCTCTCTCTGTACTTTTCTACCGGTGTCGCGCTTCGTGTTCTGACCTGCAATAATTAAAATGTTCGACATGGTTAGATTGCGACAGATACACGCGAGTTGCTAAACTACTCTTAAACAAACGACAGACGAAAGATCGACTTGAACTTACTGAGAACTACAATTGGTGCCGAACCTGGTCCAAACATTGTATTTTTTCTTTATTGTTGTTTTTTTCTTTGTCACTACACCGATTGATGTATAATATAAACTTTTCCTGATAAGGACGAGGAACAAGGCTGACGGTTAATTACTACACAAAGGCTAAAAATGTGAAGCTATGAGAGAACTACAACTATCAAGCAAGAAACGCAAAGTTCCAAACATGAATAACAAACGATTGATAGAGTTGCAATTATGAGAATGCTGCACCGATAAAACAGTCGACAGTGAATGATGGTACAGTGCAATGACTGTACCTCTGCAACAGACGGTAACGGATGATAAACACTTATACAGGGTGAATCAGAGTTGTTGAACCAACTTTTTATCCTATGAGAAAATTATCGATTTTGAATTACCTAATTTTATCTAATTGAATTATAAATACAGTTAATTATTTTCTCATTAATTATTATGCCCGTTTTTACCAATGTAGTTTAACTTTAATCTCGGTTCAAATAACTCTTTGTCTTTTTCTAGAGTAAGAAAAAGCTAAAGAATAAATTGAACCAAGATTAAAGTTAATCTGCGTTGGTGGAAACGGGCCATAGAGTAAAAAGCTGGTTCAATGACTCTAATTCATCCTATATACCACTGCAATGATATATGTAAGTAGTTTTGTCCCTCAAGTTCAGAGGCGCTAGTGTCTAATTTTTAATATGGCGATACCTCTATTTTATCTCAAATTTCGGTTTGGATGCTCTCAGTACTTCTATCCTTGTTTCATATCTAATGAACGATAAAGATAGAATGATGATTATAAAGCGCATGACCAAATCAAATGGATGCAGCCTCAGTAGTACGATATTCAATTGATATAAATCGACGATATAAGTTTCATATTGATTGGATCAGATGGTGCACTACGTGCAGCATGAAACGAGTTTAGTTTTCGTCCATCAGTAATACATATATATATATATATATATATATACATATATATATATATTCACAATACTTAGATGCATTGGTTAATTATGTACATAGGTATTTGTATTTATAAAATTGATGCCTAATCAATATGAATCGCAACAGTATGAAGTAGTGTGGACGTGATCGTAGTCTTGAAGATGGATACATGATCGATTTTTGAATATAATTCATGAATTAATACGATGGAGAATACGAACGATAAATTTTTTTATGTCTATAGTTCTTCATTAGATACCAGAATACAAGTCAAGATGTAAGTATATCTCACATCTGTATTACTGTATCGTGTAACCGAACTGAGTTCGTCACATGATAAAAGTATCTTATGACATTCTGTCCGTATGATGAAAGACTTTCATTAATTATACTAGCGTGAAATAATCGGATTAGAGTAATTAACATACATAAGGACATGTTGAAACATTCGGTCATTATCTCTAATGTAGATTGCATACGTCAATTGGCAATGGTCTTTTTAGACATATGTCACAGATGTTCTATCTGTTATTTTATACAGAGGTACATTAGAGGGCAAAAGACATAGACCGGAATACGACGAGCTACTTTTAGATCCTTTACTCAAATATTCGGGTTTGTACGAGAGTGGTGGGATTCGTGGAGATCTAGCTGCATCTTTGCAGGTATGGGCTGGTGGTAGACCTTTGGCCCTACCTGTACATACAACCTACAAACACTTTACTACACGCTGGAAGTATGTTGCATTTGTACTATACCATCTCTACTCGAGTATCAATATCTTTTATTTTGTATATATATATATATATATATCATTGAGACGATGTATTTTTTACATCCAGCTGGAATCAATGGGTCTATCTACCAATTTCCTATACGGATTTGCCACGTGACGCCCAGCTGTGTATAACCTTATATGACTGTGCAGGACCTGGTAGACAGCTTCCAGTAGGTGGTACGACTATATCATTATTTGGTAAGCATGGAGTGTATCGACAGGGCATGCTCGATCTTAGAGTATGGCCTGGGATAGAAGCCGATGGTAGTGTTCCAACTAGTACTCCAGGGAAAGCCAGAGATCATGGGAAAGAACAGATGCAGCGGCTTGCAAAGCTGGTTAAAAAGCATAGAAACGGGCAAATAAACAAAATTGATTGGCTGGATAGATTAACTTTCAGAGAGATTGAATTAATCAATGAAAGGGAAAAAAGAGCATCGGAATACTTGTACTTGATGATAGAATTTCCAGAAGTAACGATGGACGGTGTACCGGTACGTGAAATTGTAAACATATATATATATAATTTTTTTATGCGTATAAAGATAAATTAATAATAATACATTCATTTTATTCTATTGCAGTATTCAATTGTATATTATGAAAAAGATGGCGATGAGGTTTTTCAACATAGATTACAGCCAGACGTTGTGACACTTCCTGATTATGAAATTTTACAAGTAAGATTTTACAAAAGAAAATGGCGATATACGTACCTCCAATTGTCAATTATATTTTGAGAATATAAAGATAAAATTTTTGTTCAGGAGAATCTTGTGGAAGCAAAACATCATAAATTGGCGCGCAGTTTACGTAGCGGCGGCAATACTCGCGAATTAAAACCTACCTCGACTGTACGGGATGCCTTGAATACGATATTGGGATATCCCCCGACAACCGCACTTACTACTGAGGAACAAGATTTAATTTGGAAATATAGATTTTACTTGTCTAGTCAGAAGAAAGCGTTGACCAAGTTTGTTAAGTGCGTTAACTGGAAAGTTGCCGGTGAGGAACGCCAGGCTCTGGAAATGCTAGCTTTATGGGCTCCACCGGATTCCGAGGATGCTTTAGAATTATTAGGACCTGCATTTACTCATCCGGCTATTAGAAGATATGCGATTAGCAGGCTTAATCAAGCTCCTGACGATGATTTAATGTTGTACTTGTTGCAACTAGTACAAGCGTTAAAGTATGAAGATTTTGAAAGCATTAAGATTGCTTATCAAGCGATGTTGAAGGAGAAAGAAGAAAGAGTAGAATCAAAAAATTGGAGCACTGAAAAACTTGAGAAAAGCGAAAGATTGGAAAGAACGGAGAAACTAGAGAAAACTGACAAATTAGAGAAAGACATAAGAAGCAGCGATTCTACATCTACCCCGATTACAACTGTGAGTCAATAACTCTCTTTAGAATATATGTGTGCATTACATTGTTATTCATTTCGTTCTATGTATAATTGGTTTTACATTTATTTACCTTTACAGTCTAGTGAATCAGAGAGTCAACTATCAACGAGCCAAGAACCGCTTATGGATCTAGCATCGTTTTTAATTACTCGCGCTTGTCAGAATTCAATGCTGGCTAATTATTTCTATTGGTATCTCTCTATCGAATGCGAGGATCAGACTGATCCTGCGATAAGCGCTAAGCAAGATACGCGAGTTAGGGAAATGTACGTTACCGTAATGAAAATGTTTTCCATGATGTTAGCGCAGGGGAATACCATCTGGCAAAAAAGAAGAGCATTCCTCTTACGACAGAAAGTGTTCATCGATCAATTGGTATTTCTGGTAAAAGCGGTGGCGCGAGAAAGTGGAAATCGGAAGAAAAAAACTGATCGATTGAGAACGTTACTCACTGATCCAGATCCGGCGTTCAAGATTAATTTCTCGAATTTCGAGCCGATACCTTTCCCTTTGGATCCTGAAATTTGTATCAAGGGAATTATGCCGGAAAAGTACATATTTAAATTGTTTGACTATAGCGATATATTACTATGTTCAAATGTGTGTGTGTGTGTGTGTGTGTGTGTGTGTGTGTGTGTGTGTGTGTGTGTGTGTGTGTGTGTGTGTACACAGGGTGAATCAGTCGTTGAACCAACTTTTTACCCTATGAGAAAATTATCGACTTCATATCTATTGGATTATAACGTGCGTGCAGTCGATAATTTTCTCATAGACTGGTAAACGGCTGGTTCAACGATTCTGGTTTACCTTCTATATATATTACAATTGTAATATTTACTTTATTAATTTTATAGAGCAAGTCTTTTCAAGTCTGCGCTCATGCCATCGAAACTCACATTTTTGACGACAGATAATACCGAATATATTGCCATCTTTAAACATGGAGATGATTTACGACAAGATCAATTAATTTTACAAACAATAGCGCTTATGGATAAATTATTAAGAAGGGAGAATTTGGATTTGAAACTAACTCCGTATAGGTAAAAACTTGTTGTTAAATAAGTAATATTACGTAAGATTATTAATAACTAATTGACTTAATCACATTATTCAGAGTACTCGCAACAAGTACCAAGCATGGTTTTGTACAGTTTATCGAATCTACAACGGTTGCGGAAGTTTTAGCTAGCGAAGGCTCAATATTGAATTTCTTTCGGAAGCACCATCCTTCTGAAACTGGACCTTACGGGGTAGTACCTGAAGTCATGGACACCTACGTTCGCAGTTGTGGTAAGTATCATTCATGCAACTTTACGAAAAATGAATGAATGTACATTATTTAAATGTTACTCATTAAAATTATGCAGCTGGTTATTGTATAATTACGTATGTATTGGGTGTCGGCGATCGTCACTTGGATAATCTGCTTCTCACAGCATCAGGTATGTATGTTCTTCAACGATTTTGTTAGAGAGATTGTCTCTAACAAATAAATATAGCAAGTATGCAATATTTTTTAATTCACAGGCAAACTCTTTCACATCGATTTTGGCTACATTTTGGGTAGAGATCCAAAACCTTTGCCCCCTCCAATGAAGCTCAGTAAGGAAATGGTCGAAGCTATGGGCGGAATCGGTTCCGAACATTATCATGAATTCCGAAAGCAATGTTACACGGCATTCCTACATTTGCGTAGACATGCCAATCTGATATTGAATCTGTTCTCGCTGATGGTAGACGCCAGTGTGCCCGATATCGCCTTGGAACCGGATAAAGCTGTGAAAAAGGTCCAAGATAAATTGCGATTAGATTTGAGCGATGAAGAGGCTGTGCATTATGTGCACACTCTTTTAGATTTGTCGGTCACCGCGGTGATGGCTGTACTAGTAGAACAACTCCACAAATTTGCGCAATATTGGAGAAAGTAATAAGACGAAATCAATGTACAGTAAAATCATACAAATTGTGTTCCTTTCTAAAACGATAGATTATGTATTGTTATATTGTATATAAAATGACCACAGTGTGTTTATAACATATTAATATAATTTATTGTATTTTGGGAGTATTTTAGGTAATAAAAATCTTTGATATGAATGATTTTCTCTTGCTCGATATATTTTTCCAACGAATTCGATAATGATTTGGTATCTTTGTGAGCACTTTGAACTTGACTGCGTATAATTATTACGTTCAAATGTACATACAATATAATTACGAAATGTAGATGAATTTACAAAAAAACTATATATGTACACACACACACACACACATACACACACACACACACACACGCGCGCGCGCACACATATATACACACACAAAATATAAAAACTTGTTTCATCAAAATTTTAATGAACGTGCCTAAATCATAAACATGCTATTTTTTGTACTATCACGAAATGTAGCTTACCTACCGTGATAAGATGTCAGTGGCGGAAAAGCAACAAAACATATTCATTGCACGTGTAATCAGTTATGTAAATACTCGTATATTTATTTTATTTTTAATTACAAGTGTATGTGGTGCACACAATAGAAATAAATGTAAATAGATAATATTGTTAGTGTTGAAAATATCAGATTGTTATCGACATGTGAAACGCAGAGGAGAGCTACTTAACTCGTATCACTTTATACTATTTATGAATTTAATAAAATCAACAAATACATATACATATTTTATCTTATACATCAGATAGGTTTTTTTTCGTTTTTTAATAGAAAAAAATGTAGCTTTAATTTCCCATTTTGCAGCGTATTATATGTTTCTGTAAATATACACGATTTTCATATAATTTTTTTGATACATACGTACATATGTATATACATACATATCAAAAAAGAATTTAAAGTTAATTATAGAACATTAACAATTCAGTCCGTTCTTGAAGATTTTTCTCAGATTTTTTTCTTACATATTGCGATATCATATCGAGCTATGTTTGACATGAGAATACACATATTTTTTATCTCCAATATCAACACAATATGTACACGCGTGACCATAATTAAAAATGCCACGAGAAATAAAAACATTGATTTATTTTTGATATAACGTGAGACTATAATAAAGAATATAATTTTTCTTATGACATTTTGGTAAATCTGCCTTGCTTGAGGATTGCGCAGTAAAAATCCTCAAAAACCGTTTCCAGTATATTTTGCAATTACAATTTCTTCGCGTTTATGAACATTCTTCAGGCTAACTTAGGCACATCTCAAACACGACAGATTTTGTAACAATTAAAATCTTTACTCGCTCTCTTCACTTCAATCATCTCATCAACATACAAGGTACACTTTATATAAGTTGAAATAAGCACATTTTTATTTCCTATATATATATATATATATATACA
>NW_017259190.1:4726018-4742497 GCF_001594045.1 Atta colombica
CATAAGCTAAAGAATGACCCTCGTTTTGCACATTCTTCATTGCGATTCATAGTCGCTATTTAAAAAAAAAAAAAATACACTGTTCACACATTGAGCAAAGCGAGGTACGGCGCAATTTTTATTTGCAAGTCTTTAAGATAAACCGAGAGTCTCTTCGTTTCTCGCATTTTCATCGAATTGTACAATATATATCATTATGGATATAATTAGAAATGTGTTTTTGTTTCTCAAGACCGTAGAAAACTAAACGGTTGTCATAGATGTAAAAGAATGAGTGAAACAAGCGAGGGCATTAATAGTCTCGGCTAATATTAAAGAATAAAGACTAAAGGGACTTCAGGATCTCCATTAGATCTGCTACGACTCTTGTTTGTTTTAAACAATCACACATGAGCTCTTAGTATTGTTACAAATGAATAATTGCTTACATTTACGACTTGACATTACGGCGGAGCAGCAGTGAAATCATGGGATGTTGATTATGATTTTTTTTTTGCGACCATATTGGTTTGACTATCAATCATCATGCTTTTTATCTTGGCAGGATAAAAGAAATCTTCATCGTGCGATTATCACTATTGCTCCATCGTAAATATATAGAAATAACGTGACGGAAATCGAGAACCGTTCAGTTGACATAAATCTTTATGATTCTACAAAGAAAGAATAATAATGTATCTTTTATATATCTAAATAGCTTTTCTTCATTTATTCTAACGATTGTACGGACATTCCTTCTTTTTTCTTCATATAAAATGTCGATGACGATAAAATCAAGACCACAACAACAATGCAATGATGAAACTGTGTAATATCGAATCCTAAGATTCACGGATTATATTCGGAGTAAATTCCTTTATCTTTTCCGTTTCCTTTTTTGTTTCAACATACATGTATACACATGCGTTCGCATACAAGTGCATTCGCCTGTACGTTTAGAAGCCTAGTACAATAAAATCTAACGCCAAAGTTCAACTTAGTCTAAGTCTAAGCACTTACTTAATATTATAATTAACGCGTTATATTTACATTTAAAAATAGATTCAAGAGTTCATATGTGGGTGGTACGTTTCTGTGTACACGACAGTCCACCGAGTCTATTTCAAGTGAAAATTTATATTGTTACCACTGTCCCCCACAGTATATTACCTGTCCATAGGCCTAGTGGCTGGCACCGAGCTTTCCACAAGATCATGTTTCTCAACCGGTGAATTTTCTAAAGTGTAATCCACCGGATATTTTTCGGGATACGTTGGGGTGGCCTCACCCTGCTGTCTCAGTTTCAGTTCGCTCGATCTCTCCTGATAGAAGCTTTGCGACGCCTCAATATTCGGCGACGAAGACGATTGTTCTGTCTTCCCTTCCAGATCGTCCGTGGAATAGTAACTTTGGCTCGCTTCGCTTTCGGGTCTACTGGGATCGTAATAGCCGGGCGAGATACTATGACTGGTGTAGTTGGGCGTCTCCTCGGTCGGAGCAAAGTAGCTTTGACTCACCTCCTGAGGATTGCCCTCGTAATAGCCACCGGGTGTGACGTGTTCCTCGTGCGGATCTTCTTCCAATCGAGAATTCGCATCCTGATCTACAGACTCATAGTAACTCGCTGTTACTTCCTGGTGATGAGCGTAGTAGCTCGATGGTTCGTTCCGGTGATGATCGCTGCTCTCCGTGACAAAGTTCTGCGAACAGGTTTCCTCCAGACCGGGCATCGAAATCGGCACTTCGTACGACGTCGAGACGTTTTGCTCGACAATCACTTGGTCCTCGTAGCTGGAAGTAGGCACAGAATCTACGTGATGAGTCGACGTGATGTCGGGATTCAAGTTATACGATGAAGAGGTCGGGATTTCCGGCACACCATTATCATGAATACTAGGATGCTCCGCGTTGACCGACGTGTCCGGTATCACGCTGGACGAGGCGATGTTGAGCTCTTCGCATGGCGGTATTTCGTATGATGACGTGCTTATCGCACTCTCCTGATCTTGATCGCGCTCTTGATTCTCGGGTGTCTCCGGTACGTAGGACGAACTTGCTGTTTCGTCCTCATTCAATCCGGAATTATTTGTCGACACGGATGATGTGCCTATACCATCGACACCGACGTCATTCGACTGTGACGGTATATTGCCCTCCTGACTGATCTCTGCATCGATTTCCAAATTCTCCGCCACACTCTCACCTTTGTCGACTTCGTAACTTTGCGTAGGGAAACTCTGATCGTCGATCGCCTCGTCGACACTCGGTCGCTCCACTTGACTTTGCACAATCTCGTTGAAAGACTGCGTTGGCGCGTTTACATTGGATTCCGCCAAAGCTTCATAAGATTGGGACGCCTCATTGATCTTTGTATGTTCAAATGATTGTGACGGTGGTTCCGCCACGACAGTCTCCTCATCCATCTCCATCGGTTCATACGCGATAGACTGCGTGGCTTCTCCTGAAGAGCTCTCCAACTTGGGGGCAGATTGACTGGGTAAATCGATGGAATCGCTGCTGACAGATACATTGAACTGCTCATACTGAGACTGCGAAGGCGTTTCTTGACTAGCTTCCGCGATTACCTCCTTCTCCTCTTCCTCCTCTTCTTCTTCCTCAAAACGTAGTTCCATACTCTGCCGCAAACGACGTCTGTCCGATTCTTCCTGCGACGATGGCTCGTCCCTTTGACAATCCTTCATACTTTTCTTTGTGTCAATCGTGCTTCCGGTGAATAGATCCGGTTCGACTGCTTCATCCAATTCCATAGTTGCATCATTCGAAGGATTTAATGATTCGGCTGATAAAACTCGCGAAGCTGTTCTATGGGCTTCCTTTCGATTTGACATGCCTGCTGCTTGCTGATCTACCGACTTAGCTTTATTGCTAGATTCTTCAGAAACCGCTAGCTGCTTCAACTTATCCATCGCCTCATACGATTCGTTCGCAGTTTTATGTTCGCTCGAGTCCGTCACTTTGTAGGTCAGTTGTTTCACAGATTCTATCTGCGAATTAGGTCCGGATGTAATCAAAGTGGTTTCGTCTATTGTCGATAAACCGATAATCGACGTATCGTTTTCTTTGTTTTCCATTTCCTGCACTTCTATTGTACTCGAAGCCGTATCTTCGTTAGTCTTTGATTGCTGCAGAATCAATTCTTCAGATGTGTTAGAAACTTCCTGAGAAGAATAAACACTCTGCAACGTCGGAGACTGTCTCTCGTCCAAATTCTTATTGGTTGACATAATCAGTTTTTGAGGAGAGACTGAAATTTGATTTTCCGGCGTCTTGGAGACCAACATTTCCGATACTGGCACTTGCACGAACGTTTGCTCGGCGACGATCGTTGTTGTTAATTGCGAATTGTCCGCGTACGTATCGTCAATGATCGGCATCGACGGAGTAGTTTGTACTTGCGCGCTCTCCAGGACACTGTTCGGCATTGTGACTGTATACGAGGATGACGGTGCAATCGCGATCTCAGCGCTCTGCACATTCCGCGTCTCTGCAGTCGCGATATTATCCTCCAGATTTGAAATCACCAAGTATTGAGTACTTGCGGGAATTTCAGGATGAGCTATCTCTTCGCTCGCTATCGTCGCCGGACAATCCATAATCTCCCCGATGTCTGGCATCGAGTTACCAGGGATGTGAATCTGTGTCTCTCCTGTGGCGGATATGTAGGAGATGTTGGGATTCGTAATGGTAATCGGTAGTTCGAGGGAAGATGGAATAGTGGAGACGACCGATGTGGAAGCCGGATCCGTTGACTGAATTGGCATATTACTCGGTACTTCAAGTGGTGTCATAATCGGTTGATTTAGAGTCAATGAAGTCTCAAGCACCGAGGGCGAGGATATCGGTTCTGTAGGCGGTATGATGGTCGATTGCAATATCGTCTGATTGATAAGACTTGTTTGAGTCAAACCAGTTTGAGTCATGACGCTACCTGCTTGATTGTCTGGCAAACTGATCTCTTGCTGAAAGTCAGTGTTAGCGAGAGCAGCCGCCAGGATGTCCTGATTGGATGTTTGTATCACCTTTGACGAGGGAAAACTCTCACTCACGATCGCCGTTTGACTAGTCTCTGTCACGCTGCTGGTTTGAATGTTCGGCAAGACACTGTTGTCGAATTGAAGAACAATGTTGTCTAGAGCTCCGACCTCCCCCAGAGAACTGGGATCTATGTACAAGGTTCTCGTGCCGTCCGGATTCTGCGTAGTTCCTTCTAATGACATAAGAGTATTGTTATCAAGTGGTTGTATCTGTCCTTGTTCATCTATCGTCACCAATACATAAGTTTGCGTGCCATCGCTGCTTTCTGTCGGTAGAGCCATAATCTGAGGCTGGGCGGCCGCCTTTGTTTCGCCCACTTTTTCCGTATTTTCAGTTTGGAATTTCTCGACTTTACCTTGCTCTTTCTGAGATACATCTAGGATTAGCTGAAGATCCGTTTTTGCTTTCTTCTCTGATTCTAACGAGGATAATGTAGCGATACTATTAGTCACGGTGACATTTACATTCGACGTGGTGTTGGTAGTGGTGGTGATACTGGTGGTGGTCAACAGATGTTTTTGCGCCTTACTTGAGATTTGAGATCCTTTGACGGAGGACTTGGAAATTGTGGAAGCTGTCTGTTTCGAGTGGGCGACCGTTTTGGCGATCGGCGAATTTGCAACAGTGGTCGTGATAGCGGTGCTAGTGCTGCTAGTGACGAGTGTCGCGGTAGACGCGACGACCGTCTGCTTCGTTTGAGCGCTTTGCATCGTTGGCATAGCCGAATCTTGCATTTTTTGGACGACGATCTTTTGAGTTTTCAACTGGCGACTGCTAGTTCGAGGAATAATGACTTTTTGTACGGTTGGCGATACGGCAGCTTTACCCTTCGGCTGCACTTGCGACACCATTGTTACTATTTGTTGCGTATCACTCGGTGAAACAACACCTTGAATAGTACCAGGTTGCGTCATCGTTTGCTTAATAATCTTCTTGCCATGCGACATACTTTTCTGAGATATCGTACCGGTGCTAGCAGTGCTTTGGAGAATCAACGTACTGCCCGATGATGATTTCGCGGATGGCAACGCCTTTGTTTGTGAAGCCGATATCTTTGTCGGTACTTTTGAAGACTTTTGCAGTATCGGCAGCTGTACCTTTTGCTGTAATTGATATTGTACCTTGCCGCCTTTAACCGGACTCTTAGCAGCGATGGCTTTAACCTGCTGTCCGGTTATTGGTGTTAGAATGGTACCTTTGTTACTAACGACAGCTTGTGTGCCTAATATGGTTTTACCGGTGATGGTTTGAGACACTGGCGCTAAGATCGCTTTCGTGCCACTTAGACTTTGAGCTTGAGGACTTAAAAGAGTCGTGCCACCTTTCGTAACCAGAGTCTTCGAACCGATGATGGTTTTCCCACTCAAAGACGAAGCGCTGATTGGTGTATAAATGCCGTCCTTGGTGATAATTCCCTGGGACAACGTACCTAATAACGCTGTTTTACCAATAGTACCTGAAATCGGAGTAAGTACGCCCTTAGACGTGATTATGCTCTGCGTATTGATGATCTTATGACCACTGGTGGCCAGTTTAGATGTGGTAGGTGAGCCAGCAGCAGCAACACTATCAGCCTTTGGCGCGATGACAGTCTTAGTAGCGATTAAACCACCTTGTGGATTAATCGGACACAGCAAATGACCCTTGCTTGTCATGATCTTCTGTACTTTGGCGCTCAGGGTTTTGGAAATGTTTAATGGCACCATTTTGGTCTGGCAAGACTGTCCTGACGTCAATATAACGACTTTTCCACCTTGTTGAATCACTTGTGCGTTGCCTGCTGCTTTGCCACTGGTTGAAATAGCAACTTTTTGTTGAGTGCCAGACTTACCTTGAACACTGTAACGCAGTTGTTGGCCACCCGCGGTTTGCACGACGACATATTTTCCTGGAGTAGTACCTTTCTGCGTCAAGAGGGTTGGCGTTTTACTAGTCGGTTGAGCGCTTTGAAATTTCAAACCTTTCACCCCACCGGTGAGCGGCGGTACTAGTGATTTAACATTCGAAACGGTTGGTTTTGCTTTGCTCTTGGTCTTTAATATCGCTGGTACACCGCTCTTTTTCTTCGTCGGCGACGTTTCTGTTGCGGTAGTCTCGTTCGTGATCTTGAATTGAGTTTGCTGAGTGGGCGATACTATCCGCGTGGTCGGAGTAAAGGAGAGCGTGGTCGGGATCGAGCTGGAAGCTGGTATAATGGAAGATATAACAACGGGCATCTGTTCTATACTCTCTGGCGTTAACACGTCTTCGCTTAGAACAAATGGCATCGAGTTGATGTCTAGTTCCATGTCCGCGAGGCTTTGAGCACTCTGTTGTACGTATTTCTCTGTAATCGGCGCAGTCATAATAGTTTGCAACGTAGCCTCGCTTTGTTCTTTATTCTGTGCTTCCAGAAGCGCATCTGTTTCCTCTGTCTTTAATACTTGAAGTTTTTTAGTCAGACACATGTGCGAACTGGACTTTATAGCAGTTTTTACCTTGCTGTTCGATGGCAATGTTTCTATTTTAATGATCTTTGCTTTGGGGCCACTTCTTTGATCATTTTTCTTCGTAGCGTCTGCTTCCAACTTGTGTTTCACACCTTTCTGTGGCGGTACTTTATCGAGTAACTTTGTCTTCAAAATTTGCACCGGTTCAGTCAACGTTACGCTCTCTATTATCCGTGGCATCTCGCGCTTTTTTACTGGTACACTGATATCAGACGATAAAGATGTTGTGGCTACGGATATCTTCGGGATTTCATCTAATTTTTTGATAATGGTACTTATACTATTATTTTCAGAAACGGGAAGTGTTTCTGACTGAAGTAATGCTTTGGATGTGATAACAGATTCGCTGGATATCGATTCAAGTTGATCGTCAGTTTCGAGGACAGCATCTCCAATTTTGGTATCGATCTCAACATTTTCTTCGATAACCACTTCGATATTTTCAAGATTACTCGCAATAGATACGTTTTCCCCAGTTTGAATATCTGCAGATATTTCTGAATCTTTGTTGAAATTATCAATTTGTTTACTTTGCGCAGATACAGCAACGATATTGACATCGATTTCTTCACCTTTTCTCTTAGCAGTCTTGTTCTCCTTTTTCTCTTTGGGTAGTACATCAGCATTTTCAACTACCTTCTTCTTATCCATTTGTAAAGTCTTCAGGAAAGCCTCCTGGAATATATTAGTCGATCTTTCCTCTAAGAATAAGTCCTTCTCTTTTCTTCCTTTACCCGTTTCTGGAGTAAATTTACCTTTGTATCTCGTTTGCATTGAGGATCTCTTGGGTGTCAATTGTTGCTCGATTAATGTTTTCGTTGGACTCTTTGGTATATTTCTCGCATCGTCTGCTTTAGGCGATTTCAATTTAAATTGATCGACATCTTGCATCTTCTGCGATACTTCCTCCATCAATTGCATCTCTTGTTCTTTCACATCTGATTTATCTATATTTTTCAGCGGCTCGGAACTTTTTAAATCTTCTCGTTGTTCATTTTCGATGTTCAAAAATTTGTCAATATCGTCTGCTGCTTTGCTCGTCGTCGGTTCTCTTTTATCTTCTTCATTTATTTTTTCATCAATATTACTTTGAGATGCAGATTGAGGCTCAAGTTCAATCTTGGGTTCAGATTCGACTTTACATTCAGACTCAAGTTCAGACTTAGGCTCAGGCTCCACTCTTTTATTAGCTTGAATATCTGCGTCAAAAAAATCTATTTGTGACAATTCAAATTTTTTTATTTGAGATTTCTTCGGTGGTAGCATATCTACGTTGATTTTCAGGGCATCTTGCTGTATTTCAATTTTATCGGCATTTTCAGTTTGCTCTATAATCGATGGCTTTTCATAATCTTTAAAGTCTTCGGTTTCTTTAGTTTGTTTTGACGATCCATCTTCCTTCTCCATTTCAGATGATTCTTTCACAGCTTTGTCTACATCAAATCCTTTTTCCATTTTAGATATTGCTTCTGACTTTTGGAATGATGATATCATTTCTATATTTTCCGAATATACATCTACGTCAACTTTTTCAGCTACTTCGTCCAAAGATTTTACTTGTTCCTCGAGTACGTCGCATTTCATTTCTATAGATTTTCTTTCTTCTTGTTCTTCTTCTTTTTCTTCTTTTTTAGAAAAGACCTCCTTTTTGTTCTCAGATGTTTTATTTTTTATATCGATCGATAAGATGCTGACATTATTTTCAGCAACAGTTGGCATTTGATCGGATACTTCTATTTCTTGTTTATCCATTTGAGTAACGAGTTCGTTGTTCTTGTCAACTCCTTTGGAACGTCTGCCTCTTCTAGATTTGCTTGTGACTCTTTCAGAAGTCTTAGACTCACTTTCAGATTGACTCTCATCAGTCCTGAACGCTTTATAATCAGGCTCTTGAATGTATATATCAGATTCCAGATATTTTTTGTTCGGTTTGCGTCTTCTACCGCTATACGAACGATCTGTATCGGAATCTGAAGTCTTTCGTTCAATTTCAATCCTCTCGCTCACACGAATTCTCTTATTGCCTCTATTAGTTTTTGGAGTTTTGTTCGCATTGGTACTCTCACTAGTCGATTTCGCGTTCTTACGTGGTCGGCCTCTTCCTCTTTTAACTAATGCCTGCTCAACAGGGTTCCCCGAGAGACTACCAATACTTTGATCTAACATATCAATATCTGAATTTTCACTTTGTTCTGGTACAGTCTCTGCAGATTCGGATACAGTCTCATCTTCTGTTTCTGTCGTAAATCGTTCCGACAAAGTATCGTCTGCTTCTTTCATCGAAGCATTGTCATTAGATTCATCAATCACATCCTTCGAGTCAGTTTTTTCAGATTGAGATAAATTTTCATCATTAGACTTGATATCGGCTTCGTCCTTTACTGACATTTTATCTCTCTTTACATCTGGTACATTGGACGCAATTTTAGATACAGTCCTTTCAATATCCTTTACATTCAAAGAATGATCATTGTCATCATCTCTTCTCTCAACTTGAAATATTTCCACAATCTTTACCTCTGTTTCGCAGGTGTTAATATTAGACTTGTGTTGATCATCTACGGATTGTTTAGTTTTTTCTTCTTCTTCGTCTATATCTTCATCAGATTTCAATTTTGTATTATCTTGTACACTCTCATTGAGCTTTTCGCATACTTTGACTTCATTCTCTTGTCGATAGTCTCTACCTTGTATTATTTCTATTATTTCGTCAGCTTTCAATTCCATATTTTTACCCAATTCAGATATTTTGTCGGCTTCTTTCCTAATTTCATTTTTCAAAGCTTGACTCATTTCAAATTCTTTGATAATTTCTTTCTTCAAAGATAAATTTTTCTCGCCGAAAACTCGAGGAATCTTTCGTACAGGCGGTATAGAAGGTTCGCTCAAATCATCTTCATCGAAATCAAAGCACGATAGTCGTGATTTTTTGTCATCTTTATCAGAAGCATGTTTGCTCTCACTATCAGAACTTGAAGTATCTCTCTTTTGGGACTTGTTTAACATTTCATTAGATCTATCAATAATATTGATATCCTTTTCAGTATCCTCAAAATCGGATTTTTTATCAGAACTAAATTGGATATTCCTTGAAGCATGCAAACTATCCAATGAACCTTGCATCATGCGTATCGAAGCTAACTGTTCGGTTTCCTTAAGTAGTTTTTCTGTTTCTGCTAGAATTTCATTATTCTCTACAGTTGCAGTATTCTTGTCGCCGTAGTGCTCCTTGCCATCATCGAAACTTGATTGATTCTTTGTGGGTGAAAAATCAGTACTTAACCTACTATTTAGGGAATTATTTGTATCAACATTCATTTCTTCATCCGATTCATCATCCCAGTCGGCCAACAACTTTTCCCGCAATTCCGGATCACTCTTCTTTTTCTTATTGGATTTCTCGATCTGTTTCGAATGCTTCCGTTTAATCGATTCCTGCCTATTCTCCGTCTTCTTTTTACTTGATGTACCTTTATCTTTCTTCACATATTTTCGTTTTGGTGTATCAGAAATCCTACTGTGCGATTGAGAGTACGTTTTCACTTTCGATCGTGGCATTGGCGAGTCATCGGACCGGTGACTCTTTATGTGACAAATTATGACGTTAACACGCGAAGAAGTGAAATTACAAAAATGACAACGATATACTGGGGAACCTGCATTAGATGGAGTCGATGGTAAACTATTGGGTTGCTGACGAATACGGACCTCGTGATCACTTTCCCCACGTAAAAAACGTGGATGTGTGATCTTCCTCATGATCTCTGAACCATCGCTCCGCCTATGTCCTTCCTCGCGATCGCGTTTTTTCTTTGGAATTTTCTTCTCACCAAACAGAGCTGAGATATCTGGTTTCTCTTCAGGACAAAATTTCTCCTGGTTCAATATATCAGGATCTCCTCCAGTTAACTTCTCTGCCATTTCCACATCACCTGGGAATTTGTCCATATAACTGCTGCCATCTTTACTCTTGATTCTGTATTTATCTATTTATCCAAAACAAAACTGATTATTTTAATATATAATTTGATATAAGAAAATTTATATACTTCATTATACTTACCCATACCCTTTTTAATAAATTCATCTTTAAGCGTACAATTGTACTTGTAGATCTGTTGATAGTTTTTGACAAATTCACTAAAAGAAAAATTTAAATTATCACTTTAAACAATTTGTCTTATATAAATATATAAGAAAAACTAAAATTTGTACAACTTACTACGTGTCTTCTTGAAAAAATTTTACAGCAGCTATTAATGGCTTCTTTTTAAATTCAGTTTGTATTTCTTCTGGTAAATTATCCAGCCCGATGACTTGACCAGGCCACCAGCAAGCTCCCAATTTAACCCAAACGATATCTCCATCCAAATAATTGATTTCCGTTTGTTCACACATTTTGTATTGCAAAGTATTTCATTCAATTCTTTTATAAAATCAACATTGGTCAATACCAAGTGAGTTTCTTCAAAATCTATTTCTATAGAGAAACATTAGAGCGATTGCTCAAAATTGATATGCTATACAACAAAAAAAAGTTTCCATAAATTATGCAATCTTGGTATACAATTAAAATTAAACATTATACAATTAAAATATTTCGTATGTAGATAAATCTTGTTCAGGAGTGCATACATACCTTTATAACTACATGCAAACAGGTATTGCATGCAAATGCTGTAGCTGTTGAAATCTTAGCATCAGATAGCTGGCTCGTTCTCTTCTGAACAGTAATTATTTATTTTTCTTCAAATGAAGAAAGAATTATTGAATATATTATCAAATATAACCATGCACATAATCTTCATTCATAAATAATTAATTGCGAAATTTCAAAATACACTTAAAGTTGTCAGGACTATTACTGCACGTCTGTCGAAATGTTTTGTTGCAATTGTCTCTCAAACGAATGTCCCTCTAGAATCCCAAGCATACTCGTTGCAGGCGACGATCATAAAAATAACACTGATTCAAAATGAGGCTCATGTATCAGTATAATCGGCGCAAAGAGGTCCACGGTGTGCTCGTGAGAAATCCAAAATGCATGACCCGACTGCGTGGTGGTCCAGCTATCGCCTCGATGCTGACGTTGCTGGCGGCAGCTACGTCGGGCATCTTAAGCCCGTGAGTTGCCGTGAGTCGCGTGACGAGCGATCAGCCTTCAGTATTTTCCTTTCCACACGTATCTTTAGACACACACTTATCGTGTCAGGAATACTGCCGGCTAAATGCGATGGACACATTCGCGTGTGTATAGTATATGTAAGAAGCGTCGGAAAATATCGGTGAGCGTCGACGAGCGTCGTATCTCAGGAACGCAACGGTGAAAAGCGCGAGTACGCGCGCGCGCGCGCGCGCGCTCTCACTCTCTCTCTTTCTCCCTCTCTCTCGCTCGATCGCTCGCTCGTTCCCACCGTACTCCTTATTTCTCCTCTTTGTCCCTTTATCGTTCGTTCTCACTCACTCGTACGCAAACTCACTCCCTCACTCACTCTCGCTCGCTCGCTTTTTCTCGCGGCATCCAACTCTCTGTGCAGCTCCGCCGTATCTCCGCCTCGCGTAACGCACACCGTTCGGAAGCTCGGAAACTGCCAGATACACCTCGATTCACGTGATTTCGTCGACGACGACACATGCGATCATAGAGTAAAACAGGCTGAAGCCTGTGCGAAATGTACTAGACAACAACAACGTTGCAAAAATGCTACGTCGTTCGCGCAACACGACGTACGTTATACGTACATATTCGGTTACCCGACTTGCAACGGGGCTTCACATTTGCCTCACCTCATACGATAGGGTAGATGGATTGGAATGGTTGGAATACTACCTAGATTACCTTCTCTCTTTTGATTCGATCGTGACCGACAAGTTCGCCAACTGATGAGATAGTAGTGCCAATCGCCAACGCCGCGATTCGCGCGAATTTTCATTTCCTCTTCCGCGATAACTAACGTCTTTTCAGATTTCAATTGTAAAGATGGAATCACACGATGCTCGATTTCTCGAATGAAGCATGCTATTATGCTTGCTTTGATGCATGTCTAATGTTTGACAAATAATTATGAAATTAGCAATTATTTCTTTTGATTGTGTATGCAAGGAGAGAGAGAGAGAGAGAGAGAGAGAGAGAGAGAGAGAGAAAGCTGAAAAGTAATCCATAATAAATATAAAAATCATGTATGTATGTATGTATATGCAGCATGCAGCACTCAATGCATGAATGAATTCTAGTAAACATCAATTTTTTACATCTATAAAGCTATAATTTTTTACATCTATAAAGCTACAATAGAGAAAATATTAGAAATATGAATAAATATTAAGGACCTGAGAGTGAGATTCTGTAAACAGCCAATTATCCCGCATGAGCGCTCGCTGCTATTTTACTATATTCTTCTAGATCATCCAATGGCAGCGAGCGTAACAGTTGAGTGAGTCTGCAGCTGAATGATGTTTCTGATTGGCAACGAGGTGTTTGAAATCACCAACAGATATTATTAAGACCGCGTCAATCTTTGACAAATTTTCGTCCTCACAAAAGAAAATGCTTCGAGGACCGGAGGTTAAGTTGAAGAATACTAACATTATCGATAATTGATATACATTTGCAATTATTAATATAAATATTTAGCTAATACATTAATTCATGTTTTTTATTATATAAATGCTCTATAAATAATTAAGTATGCATACTTGTAATAATATTTATCCTAATGTTGTCACAAAATTATAATTTTTTCTCTACAATTATCATTTCCATTGATAACCAAATACATATCTTCAAGGCTCGATTTATATGTCTAATCACAATTAGGCGCTGCGCACAATGGAGGAAATATTAGAAATAGAAATAAGTAGTAAATTTTAATCCATCAGAAATTGTGTATTCCGATGTAACTGATATATCTGATAAGTCAAGTTCAAATTTTAAATATTTATTACTGTTCCTAATATTAGTTCTATTGTGCGTAGTAGGCCCTTATTCCATTTTTCATAGGAATAGCTACGATTACGTGTAAACGTAATGTTTGATGATAGTTTAAAGTGAAAATTCCTGTAAATTCCTTCATCTCGATTGATCAAGCGTGATCAAGCGTTTCGAAGCGTTCGACATTGGCAGGGCGTCAAGTGGACACTTACTGATCTACATACTACATAGTCGATGATCAAAGTCGATATCTCCGAAATAGCGCGAAATAGCGAAAAAAATTTTCCGCGAATGCGCAGGCGGCGGTCTGGCAGTATCAAAGTATATAGTATAGTTATGTATGTATAGTTATGTAGTAACGATGCGACGTTGTTTAACTGGTTAGGTTGATCAACCTGGCCACGCCGAGCGAAAAGGATAATGGCGCTGGTATCGCGGTTTGCTTTTCCGG
Source organism: Atta colombica (assembly GCF_001594045.1). Lineage (NCBI taxonomy): Eukaryota > Metazoa > Arthropoda > Insecta > Hymenoptera > Formicidae > Atta > Atta colombica. The sequence continues at coordinate 4,739,925 of NW_017259190.1, forward strand.
TGCCATACGGTGCGCCGTTCAATTTTTCTCGGCTGGCGCGTAATTTGCATCACGGCCGGCCCGGCAGCACCGACTGGCACCGATTGGCGACTGCCGTTTGCCGCCCGTGTTTCACGAACCGCGACGTGTCCGTCGGCGACGTTGCCTGACGTCCTCGACGTTGAGATTCATCGGCTACCTGCCGTATTTTCTGCAGATTTCTTAAATCTCAAGTCTTCGGCTTGACGCCGGAAGCCGGAAGCCGGAAGTGCACCTGTGCACTGCTGTGCACGTCGGGTTGGGTTCATCGTCGAGCGTCAGTCCGCCAGTCCGGACAGTCTCAGCGGTCTCAGCTGTCCTACTACGTCTCGCTCGTAACGGACGTTGTCGGAGCGCAGGAAAATGGCGACCGCTGTGCCGTCTCGATTCGCCGTTCTCAGCATCGAAGACGACGATTACAAGCCGAAAAAGACGCAGAAGAGCGCGACGACGAGCAAGAACAATGCCAAGAGCAAGGGTGACAAGTCCAAGCCGCAACAACAGCAGCAATCGAACAAAAAAAAACAGAACAAAGTATGACGTGTGCGTCCTCCGTTGCGTTTTTGTTTTTGATTAGCCGGCTGACCGCTGAACGTCAACCGGATGTGACATCACTGATCACGGCGGGAAATCGCCATGTTTCAAATCCTTTCGATGACGATGTATTTATTGGTTTTTTCTTGATTTTAGGGAAAAAAGAAGAAAACGAATAACGATGACCAGCAGTGGGAACAGTGGAAGCAAAAGGATACGATGGTAAAATGTGAATTTTTCATTGAATTATTTTATCCTATCCTTTTATTTTATCCATTTATTATTATTTCAAGTGATTCTTTTCTATCTATATTGCCAAAATTTCTCATATCCGAATATTTTGTTTTACAAAGGCATATTTTATTTTTAGTTTCTTCTCTTTATTTAGTATTTTCTCTTTATTTAGCAAAACTAACGAAATAATAGATATATAAGATGGAAAAATTTGAAATGATTTCAAATTTGAAATTTTATTTTTGCATAGAAAGTCCAAGAGATTATTTTAAATAATGTTTCTATTCAGTACTGATAATTGTATATAGCTTAATTAATAATTTCTTTTATTATATTCAATTATAATTATCCTAAGGCTGTCGAAGAAACATTTGAGCAAGAATTGCACCAAGCCATCCTATTGTCAAAATTAGCATATGAAGAACAATTGGTTAGTGTAGCGAAAAATGAAAAAGAACTAGAACAGAATAAAAAATCTGGTAAAAAGTCAAAAAAGGCGACTATGTCATTGGAAGAATTTAATAGCATGGGAACAAGTGCGACGATAGTACCAACAAATGAGCCTACAGATAAATCAAGAGGTATTATTTTGTTATGTAACTTGAAAATGAATAGAAAGATTATATCGTTAATGTAGAAGGAGTAAAACAGACTTTCTTTAACACTTCCTTTTATAGAAGTAGACACAGAATTTTTTGAGAGAATAGAAAAGGAGACGAAAGAAGAAATAACAAAGGGAAAAGAAAAAGATATATTGAAAGCCAGATTAAATAAAATTGACGATGACATAACATTTGCACAATTAAGAGTAGAAATTGAGAAACGTGATGAAGTAATTGGTCAATTGAGGGCCGAGGTACACATGTTGAAAGAAGAATTGACACAAGTTAAAGAGAGAAATAAAAAACTTTATCAAATATTGTCACATGGTGAAAGTAAGTATCACATTTTTATGCATCAGATATATGTAAACTATTCATAATCATCTCTTTATTTTTAGTGAAGGATAAAGCATCGGTATTAGCTGAAGTTGCGAAACTACAAGAGATACGAGATGAATTAACATCCGAGGTAGCTTCTTTACATGCTCAACTGGAGCAAGAAAGATCTAAAACACGTACATCAAGTGTAGATGTAAAAACATCTAAACAAACTGTACGTACGCGTTACATTGTTTAATCGATTTTTCTTTAAATGTATTTGGACAATTTTGTGCTTAGTACATTTTGTCTTTCAGAACAAGAAGAGGCCGGCCAGTGAAAATGCCTAATTCATTTTTCACGAAAAACTACCATTGTGATCAATTAATTTTAATTAATGCATATTGATTAAGTAGCAATTTGAGAAGGAGCATTATATTTTCAAAGAGATTTATTTCTTATCGCATGTGCAGCATATATTGTATTTGCTCGTTAAAAATAAGTTTCAAATACGTTAGAGTTAGCAGTTAGCTGATCGTTTCGCGATGATATATCTTGAAAGTAGGATTATAGCCTATATGTTGATAATCTTTTATTTTGTCTTTTTTTTTTAAAGACTAATGCATGTAATTTATTTTTCGCATTTCTTTTCTTAATAAGTTTGATGAGTTTCGGGAATTTGGAAATATTACGTCAAAAAATTTCTTTCTGAAATAATATGCTTGTTAAAGCTCTTCCAAACTAAGAATTTAGTATAATGTATCATCTTCCGATTTTTTGCGTATTAACATACATACGTATCCGTGTGAATATAAATATAAATTTATATTCACACACAGAAATGTGGGCATGTATGTATGTTGGTTG
>NW_017259190.1:4742597-4745623 GCF_001594045.1 Atta colombica
TTTTCATTCCTTTTAAATGTTTATAGACATATATTACAGTATATTTATACAGTATATAATATTATTTAATTTGTATAACTTTAACATCATTTAATAATTAAGGAACAAGTTTGTTCTTTAACAGGTATTATTATGTTATATTTCATTACATGATTTTTTTATATTTGTATAAAAACAGTTTTCTCCATAACTCTTAATTCTCTATTTTCATATTCGATATATATATCTTCATATACAGAATAACACATTATTATATACATTTTAATTCGAAAAATAAAGTTTATCGATATTTGTGTGTTAATTCTTTTAAATTCCTACTTTAAAATATTGTAAAAATTTTTCTACGTTACTAAATAGAATAAGATGTATCTAGTGCAGGTAAACCTAAATTTGTGTTGAAAAAAACTAAAAAAAACATTTGCTAATTCATGTAAAAATTATACGTGTTTTATTATTAAACATAATGTGATATTTCACGTTAATGTTTCTGATTTCCGAAATTGGACAATTTTGTTTCTGTCCTATGTGATCTCGTCGTCATCTCGATTTACCAATTTTTAGTCCTTTCAACTATTCTAGTGGGGGGTGGGCGGCGCTACGTCCATTCGCTATTACGATACTAAGCTTCATCCGGATTATACGTGTGGTTGCGCATTTTTATGGAAATTTTTTTGTCCACTTTTTCTGCCTCGAGTTATTCCGCGTGAATTTTTTTCGAGCTCGCTCCCGGCAACTTCAACATGCAGTTCGATACGTTACACCTCACGTTCCGATTCTTTCTTTTTTTCTTTTTTTTTTTTTCTATACGGCTTTGCTCTATTCGTTCTCCAGTACACATAAAAAAGGGAATTTTCATATTCCGTGTTACATGGATTATGAATGTGTCTTGTACAAAGAAAAGCGATTTATATTTTATCTTTAATTGTTTTATCTGGATGATAAAAATTATATAATTATTATATTTAAATATATATATATATATAAAATGAAAGGAATGTTAACGATTCATGAATTAGAAATTAGAAATACATCAATCACATATATTTATTCGATCAAATATCTTTGTTGTCTATATATATATCGGTCTTAGAAATTAAGCATATGTAGATTAATTTTTGATGTGAAACGTTGCTATTTTATTGAATAAATTACGTGGTCGCGGCCATAAGTCAATAAATCAATCACGATAATATCGCAACGATTATGTCGAAGAGACGCGATTAATGTAGTTGAATTTTGCCCGATGATCACCGATGACTGATACGTGTTGGCAATCCGGACAGGACAGGCATGTGTCCTCGTCTCTTCTAGTCTCTTCTAGTCTCTTCTCTCTATAACTGAGATCTTGACCAATAAAAGGAGCATTAGCGCTAAGTGGACGCTTCGCCTACTCGATCATAGTCGTGTTTGTTACTCGAGAGGGTGGCAAGTATGAGGGATGTGACAGGTTTAGCGACAGATATGACTATCACTTAATTTACAATACCTTTCGGTATCCAACTTTTGAGAAATAGAACAGAGCTATAATAGATAAATGCGCGTACATGACTCGTATATACTATATATGCGCGCGCGCGCGTGTGTGTGTGTGTGTGTGTGTGTGTAAAAGGAAACTGCAGCTACTCTTTTCGAAACAATCGAGATACTGTATACATCTTTCATAATTAAATCAAGATTCAGTGTTTTCTACTTTATTTTGTCATCAAGTATTTAATACTACACATATATAGTAATATAGTTTATAAGTTCATAAGCGCTAATTTATTAAATGAAAGATTCTATAAATGTTACAAAATTAGGCTCGATCTCTATAAGATTAATTCATTGATCTTTTGTTTCAGAGTAAATTAATTGCCGGAATAGACAATCTTTTTCACAATGGGGCAGTTGCTGCGCTTTCACTTTATTGAAAGTAAAAAGTTGTTCTTTGGAATAAAACGCGACTTTCTCGAATCCATCGCTGTTGCAGAGGGAGAAAGATAAGCGAAGGAAGGAAAGGAGAAGGGATGGAAGAGAGAGAGAGAGAGAGAGAGAGAGAGAGAGAGAGAGAGAGAGAGAGAGAGGAGATGGAGAGGAGGCGAATCGGGAGAAGAGGATGTCGAGGGGAATACGGTGGATTGAGGGTTTTAGGACGCGCGACAGTGTAGGGGGTGACAGTGGGGATTCATTATCTGACAGTCTATTGTCATTCCTGCGGGCTGAGATTTTGCTTGGGCCACTAGTACACTAGTACACCGAAGCGTTACTCTACTTGGATATATATGTATGTGTGTGTGTGTGTAAAAGGAGGAGAGGGTGGTGAAATGCAATATTCTCTTTCTCTCTCTCTCTCTCTCTCTCTCTCTCTCTCTCTCTCTCTCTCTTTCTCTCTCTCTTTAAAAATACGTTTGTTGAAAAGTCGGAGATTTTAGATGGTTACATTTTCTTCTGTGCATATAATGGTAACGCGCGATGATACTTTTGCATTTAAATACCACCAACGAAATTTGTATATATATATATATATCTTGTCTTTCTCTTTTGCAATTTGGATTTTTCGATCTATATGTATATTAATAAAGATTTATAATATTTCTGATATTAGTTGAAGATTAGCAATAAACAAAAAGTAATTGATAAAAATTATAAAATAAAAAGAGATGCGTCTCGTTGCAGCGATGATTCGAAATCTTTGTGCTTTATCTCCCTTTAACAGGCAATTACATGCAAGTATATATACCGTTCTCATATCGAAGAGAGATTACACGCCTCTCAAAGGCTCATATAATTTGCACAACGTTATTTATTGGATATGCGTTATATTATCCGAAACGAGATGTGATCGAGAAATGGAAAAGGCGAACGGAAAATTAATTAATTATAAGGAACATTAGGTAGGAAAATGAAGGAGCCGCAGCGGAGGAGGATTCTCTAGCTTGTCACGACGCGGCGACGTTATTCATCCCGTGTACATCCGCGGTGTCATTAACGCTCTCTCGCGGATATAGCGACTCGCACCAACTATGTCGTTTGTGTATATTTACTAT
>NW_017259190.1:4745723-4749103 GCF_001594045.1 Atta colombica
AGGAAAGTATTTCTGCGTCGCGAAGGAGTTCTCTACTAACGACGGAAATGACGAACTTTTCGCAGGATAATGAGATCGCGCGAGATAGCCGCGATCGACGATCCGATTTTCGTTCGATCGAAATAATATCCGAAAAGATAACTATTCGATCGTCAAATCACACCTGGATGTCCTGGATTCGCATAATTCGATACAATCGAAAGCGAAGGTACTCGACGATCTTGCTTTATATCTTATGGCATAGGACATCCGATTTCATATCTATTTTGCAAGAGCGATTCATCAGGAGATGGTGCAATTTAAAAGTGCAAATTAAAAAAAAACAATATTCGATACGATGCGGATTCATGTCGTTATTTCATGGAAAGTATTATACTTACGAGTGACGAGTATAATATATCGATTAAAAACAAATTTGTTGTGAACCTGTAGACAGCCTTGTAATATGTTTACGTATATTTTATATCTTACACTCTATATATACATACATATATATATCTCATTTTATAAAAAATCAATTGTAGACAGTCGAATAGTTTCTAAACATGTTCTTTAACTTTTAAGTTCGATTATGTGAAAAAGATGTTATTGAACTTTTTCACTCGATGAATACGTTTCTTTCAATATGCACGATATTATGTTTCAGTTGACAAATGTGTGTAGCTCTTCATTGGTAGTTTAGGTAATTAAACAATTATAATCCATATTGCCGCAGCCGATAGACCTCTGAATATGTAATATGTCACGAGTCAGATTACATCGCTAAGATCAAATAGATATATCAAGCGATCAAATCGCGTCCATATTCACGTAGTGACAACGTTTGGCAAATTGATGCTTAAGACAAGATACCTATATTCCGCGAGATACATCTCGCTTAGTTTATCGATGAAGCTTTATTACCATATAAGCTTGCAGATTTCCTTCGTTCATCACATCGACGAGAAAATTTATACGTGCATATCGTTCTATAAGAGGATGCTTTAATGCACTCAAAATATCGCTGTCGCTTTTATTCGACAGCGGAATGGCGTACATATATGTTACTCAAAAATATATATCATAGTTTCGCGCTTATTTCGCTATATAGAGCTGAAATTGCGGAGAAAATATAAATGTAAATCGTTAGAATGAAGAAATCATTTCCTTTGTTGATTTTTTAAGTTGAAATGAAAATATTTTTTTTTCTTTTTTTTGGAAAATAAAAATTTGCTTGATTTCAAGAACTTTTCTTTTAACCGTATAGCGATAGAGAAACTTGTTTGATTTGAACAAATTTTTTTTTGAAATCGAAGAAATTTTTCTCTCGAGTGAATAATTCTTTCGTGGTTATTAATTTTTGATCATCACGCACCACGCATTCGAAATTCGAAACATTCGAATGGAGGGAGTACTTTCGCATACCTCGAGGAGAGGCTGGCATTGCGCGATGCGTTCGCCTGTCCATCCATCGAATCCGTTCAGATCCGTTCAGATCCGTTCAGATCCGTTCAGATCTGTTCATCGTGGTTCATCGTGGTTCATTGATGCACGCCAGCACGCGCACGCGAAACGATTAAAGTTTTACAAGTATCGATTCTACCGCAGCGTTAACGTTGACAGAGGGATCGTCAAAGAGCATAATAATTACTGCGAGCCCGTACTCCGTAGAGAAGAGGCTCAACCCTTTGTGTTCTATATAGTCATTTTACGAAAAGGGGCTGCTCACGCGGGGGATGCCGCGAAGGGGTCGCTCACGGTTCGAGAGCATCCGTTTCAACCGCACCGCATTATGTAATTGATCCGAGTCTTTCCTACGAACGCGATTTTCCTACACGTTTCCAACTAATCTTCCCTCTCGTTTCAATGCGTTTCGATACGTTTCAATACGTTTTTTGAGGTAAAACAGCGAAATAAGAAGATCCTCGTATCATTGCCATGCTAAAATAGGAGAGAAGGAGAGAGAGAGAGAGAGAGAGAGAGAGAGAGTATGTGTATTTATTTCTCATCATAATGTATAATATGTATAATCACCCTATAATCCAATCGATTGTTTTCCGCATCGATATTTGATGGATGAGTGAATGTAATGTAGAAAATCTGCTCGTTATACGGTAGATCTTTTTGTACATTCGTGCATGGAAAAGAGAGATGACATTGCAGATTCCCGAATTCGCCGGAGAGTCGTAATTAACAGATGCTGATACATGTAACGACGGACATAATTAGAAAATGATATGTAGCGCGGATTCCTGCCCTCTTTTTCTCTGTTCCCTTTCTCTCTGTGCACTCGCCGATAGAGCGCGATTAATACGCACGCCCTCCATTATTCATTTTCGTTTATATATTCGTCGTGCAGGGTGCAGGCAAGGGGAGCAGGCGGCGGTGGGGCGCAATCCCCGAAAAGACAATCGAACGGGAATTATATCATCAGTCCGCGAGTTTGCTCTCTCCTCACGCACGTATAGATACGTAACAGACACAGACACGAGGCTCGCACACAGCTGCACCCCGCGACGGTAGATATTTAATTAAAGTTGTTTGCGCGACCAAGTTCGGAAACTTTGGGGATAACTTACCGCGTTCAGGAAGCGGGGAAGCGCGGAAGCGGCACACCGCCGAGCCCGAGAAAGGGGACTGCATTTAATTGTCCTCGCATTAAATGCGTCCTTTGAATTATGCTCGTCATCGTGTCACCGGAAGTCGCTATCGAACCATGCATCACTGTGTCGAGCCGCGAAATTTATTAATGCAGCCGCGCCGCGCCGGGTCCAATTAATTCTCTCTGCTCTTCGGGCTGAACGGGCGCGGGCGGATCGTTATAAATAAATATAATGTAACATAACATTTTTTACGCATTTTCCAATATGTAATCGCATCTTTCGTTTCGCGAAATTTTCTACAGAAATTAATTAGAGTTGCTTTCTACAATAATACAACTATTATTACTACTTGTAGTACTACCTATACTTGTAGTATTTGTATCTCTAGATATGCTAAAAATTAAGTCTTGTCTACAATATATATTTGTCGTGATGGAAAGAGAAAAGATCATGTATGGGGGATGACAGCGACAGTGACAGCGACAACGAGGTTAGTGCGGGGCTACGGGCGAGCGACGTCCTGAGAAACGAGAGGCCACGCGAGATCGCGTAAACGTATTCGTGTCAAAAGCAGCTCCGCGGTCGAGACCCGAGTTATCCTCCACGACCCCACTCTGTCATCTCGAACTTACTTCGCCTCCTTTCAACCGCCGCGCCGCATCGCGGCTGTTATTTCATACGTGATATTCTATCTTCCCTCGAATATTCCATCGAGATTCTTTCTCGCCGCATCGCCTGCGTATATATCTATATATACATATATATACCTATATATAAATACATATATATATATATATA
>NW_017259190.1:4749203-4750770 GCF_001594045.1 Atta colombica
ATGGATCTCTTTATTCCGCAAGCAGGCGGACACAAATTAAATTATACACATGAGTATATATCGCGTGTATTCTCTTGTCGTGTGAAAAGAATATTTTTTTAATTCTAAAAAAATTCTTTAATTCTTTAAAAATTTAATCTGTAAAAAATTGCATTTTCTCCACGATATATAAATGACAGATTTTAAAACTAACTCAAATCGTATTTGCATTTGTAGACTTCATACTGATGGTTGAACTATCAGCTGGACCTAGGAAAATCTCTGCTTCACCGCGTGTATGTATTTACTTGGTGAATATGAATATTAAATCGCGCGAGACGTTGACGTGCGCGCGCGCGCGAACGACGTCAATCGTTCTGCGAACGTTCTGGTTGCGCTTTATTTCATGTAAAAAAGAAAAATTCTCTGACGGTACACTATGAAACCTCAATCGTATACTTGGAAAACGAGTGCATAACATTTCTCTTGAAAACTCGCCACGATAAAAAGCTTCCGCTGTCGTTTCCGTGATGTTGCTCGCGCGCATCAGCATCTTCGAAAAAGCCCACCTGCATCGTGAATCGCGATGCAACCTTCCGATGTTTGAAATTATATACACATTACGATGTTTATTCAATTAAAACGTATGTTGACGCGAACATGCATTAAATTGTGATATGCCAGGTGCTCTTAAAAAATGTTTCGCGCAATTTTTCGATTCGCTTAACTTTTCGAAAGTGACTTTATTACAATCTTTCCTCTTTATTTTGTCCGTTATATAAACGTTTTTTCTTTTATTGTTAATTTAAATTTCTTGTTGTAATAATTTAAACGGCAATAAGAACTTGGTATTGCTAAATAAATAGATTTTAAAAGTATTCAATTTGAACGTTCGATTTGGCGATCATTTTGGCGATTTGGCGATTCAACGCTGTTTAATGTACGCAAGAAAAAAGAATGTAAGAGAGAGGTGCACACACAGCTATAGAGCGGAACCAAGTGTATCTCTGTATATTATACATATGTATGTATTTGGATAAATGCAGTCGCGCGCATTTGTGATATTTAAAGGTGATCGAAGCGGCTTGGAGCTCATCGCATCTCTCGCACCGGAGGGCAAAGCGGATTCGCAGGATGCGTATCCGGCAACCTGTCGACAACAACCCAGGGCCCAATATGGGAAACGCGCGGTACGGAGGAGGCTTACGGTCATCCGCGCGTGTGTCATCCTCGCGCACATGATATACATGCGTGCGTGCGTACGTGTTAAGTGTAGCATAGCTCTATGATTCTCACCCAGGCTCGTACCACCATCCACCCCCGTCCCCCGTCCTTCAGGCCCGCGGGGCGCTTCGGCCCCCTTCCAGTGGCGTGCGCGCGCGCTCATCCCCCTTGCCGCTACCATACCCCGATCCTCCCTAAACCGCCCCGTGTCATCCCCCGACGCCGCACCACGTCGTCGCTGTCACCAGGCTGGCAGTCGCATCGTATCGCAAACAAAAGACGAGCGAGCGCGCGCCACTCATCGCTCGCGCTCGATGCGACAGCGAGTGACGTCCCCCAGCAACCTCCCCCCCCCCCCCCCTCC
>NW_017259190.1:4750933-4751451 GCF_001594045.1 Atta colombica
CTCTCTCTCTCTCTCTCTCTCTCTCTCTCTCTCTCTCTCCCTCCCTCTTTCTCGCGAATGACGATTCGTCCTCATCGCTCCAATTCGCACCCTTCTATCCAACTCAACTCGGATACAGTTGGACGAAGCAGGAGAGACGCAGGGACGATTGGAACGACGCGATGCACGGACCGACAGAGACGACGGTAGAGAGACTACCACTCTTCCATCTATTCTGCCTTCCATCCGGTCTCTGTTGTCACCCCTTCGACGCTGCCACCACCGCCACCGCCATCACATCCCGCTCTACCTCTTCTCTTTCGCGGCTCTACGATCCTGCCTGCCTGCCTGCCTGCCTGCCTGCCTGCCTATTTGCTTGCTTGCCTGCGCCTGCTTGCGCCTGCTTGCTTGCCTGCCTGCCTGCCTGTTCCCTCAACCCTCCCCCTGGCCTACTCTTCAAGCTTGATTCTCTCGCTCCTCCCCTTGCACTCTCTCTCTCTCTCTCTCTCTCTCTCTCTCTCTCTCTCTCTCTCTCTCTC
>NW_017259190.1:4751551-4753292 GCF_001594045.1 Atta colombica
TGTTGCCCTCGTTTTCGCTTGGTTCTCTTACGCCACCCCCGTCCTCCCATCAAAACCCAAACCATCGACGACCACTACCATCATCGTAGTCACCCACACGGCACGTTTCAGGCATACAAGCTTCAGGCAGGCGTATACCATACAGCAGAGCTATCTGTTGTTATCACCAGTTATTTGCATCCCTTCGTAGTCGGAGGGGTGGCTGTTGCGAGAGAGTACGAGTGTAGATGGAGACGTGAGGGAGGGGGCGTGAGAAGCGAGTGGGTGCAGAAGAGGGTGGGAGCAGGGGGAACTTGAAATTCTCGAGAGCTTTACTTCCCGGGAATATTACGCACCCCGCTGCGAGCTCTCACTATACGAGCGCGCGACTCGAGCTCGAGTGATTCCTCATCTCTCACCCTTTTCTCTTAAACTTCCTCCCCTCCTTCTTCTCCTTTCCACCTCGCGCGCGCGAAGCGACAGATGCGCAACAATGAGGATAAATCTCGATTAAACGACCGCCTCTCACTGACGCTATGAGAATCGACAGTCTCTGGAGAGATCATGTATGTACATACATGTAACTATGTACTAAGAATGAGATAGGTCAACGATGTCAACGCGACGTGATCCGCGACATTTACTTTCGTCTTATAGATAGACAATTAGATGCGTCTTCAAACTGGACTCTTTGTCATTTCGCCGTGAATGTCGCTAATCATTAAATAACGTTTAATTAAGAGAGATATTTACAAGTTTTGCCACACAGAGTGTCTAATTTACAAGAGTCTCGGTCGTTAAATGCACATTATTATATACGGAATAATGCAAGTGGTCCAATACTTTCAAGTTGCACTTTCGATATCGTTCTTGAAGGATAACGCATTATCGAGAAAGAAGCCTTATCGAGAAACAATGGTCACAATGACATCCTCGATTTTCGCATCCTGTGAGCCTTGTATGAAGAAGAGAGATATCCAAGAGATCTAACTGTAATTGCATTGTGTTATACCGAGTATCTATATCGGTGAGTGGCGCTTTCGAATTCCGTCTATCGGGGGTTGAGAAAAGAAGAAAAAATACTGACGAATCGTCGGTGTTTAAAATTCTCGTGAGACTTGGAGATTTCGCGCCGTCTTCGTCGTCAGAGTGATCACGAGAGAAGACAACCGACGATATCGGTGGTCGGCGTTGAGGAATGCGGAAAGGGGGCAGATAGGGGTTGCAGGGGCCGACCGAAAAGGTGTGGTGGTGGCGATGTCGGTGGCGGTGGTATGGAGAAAGCTGAGAGGAGGGTTGCAGTCCGGAACAGATTGCTGCGGGGACAAATAAGAGTGTATCCACTATCCAGTCGCCGAACACGCGACGAGGCGAATTTCGGGTAAATTGTTTCCCCGCGCATACTCTCTCTCTCTTCTATACCATCCTTTCGCTACCTCCACCTTCTCGAGTATTTGAGCCCAAAGAGCCCGAAGAGCCCGGAGAACCAGATGAGAGATTCTCGGTACCTTGGTCGAATCGTCGCGTCGATTGAAATTTAGGATACTCACGATCGCTCCTGTAATGCCTTCCTTTTCCCTTCTCATTCTTCCGGCCGACTTTCTCTCTTGGGAGCAACGATTTCGGATTGCAAGCCGCTCCCAAACTTCATATTCTTCTCCCCTAATTTACTTAGAGGTTATTATTGTTGAAAAAACGATCATACAAGTCTAATTAAAAATCATTTAAAATCTACTTGAGATATATATGTATATATATATAT
>NW_017259190.1:4753392-4755506 GCF_001594045.1 Atta colombica
TTTCTTTTCTCTTTATATGTACCTATATGTTAAATTCAGACCGAATTGTGGGAACGCTTTGTATTTTCAAGCACATTTGAAATTTTGAAACTCGTTTCCTATAATATTAAGTGTGGGAAAAAGTTCGTGGCGTTTTTCCCATTAGATGTAACGGGAAAAATGCCACGAACTTTTTCCCACATCTAATATATATATCTTTTTCGATTTTTATTTACGCAAAATTTTTTATTCGGAGTAGTGTCAATTTATATTGAAAAAACTCGAACGAATCATACGTTTGGCGGCACACAAGGCGCGCGCGCGCGCAAGAGAGAGAGAGAGAGAGAGAGAGAGAGAGAGAGAGAGAAATCTGAGAAATTCTTTATATAATTAACGAGCGAAACGTGTCGCGGGTGCGTGCATGGATTTATTCTGTCTTCGTCCGATGTCCACGTTGAATCAGTACCTATATAGACTATAGATATATATATATATATATATATATATAGAGAGGTACGACAAGATAGAAACGAAGCGTCGACTTGGGCGACGAGTGGTACGAGCTAGCGTTTCACGCGTCGCTACCCCTCCTGCGGTGGACCAATTAGCATCGTTTCACGTACGGTGTGACGTAAGTGGTCATCCAGTCTCTTCTACATCAGGCAAAGAGAGCGCGACTGCGCGCCGCAGGAAAAGTCTCGATAAATAATAAATGTACACAACGCGCCGCGATAAACTTTCGGCGCATTATTTATCTCCCTCCCATTAATCGACCGTTCGCACGTTACAAAAGAACTAATTACCACCTTCGAAGGAAAACGCCTGATAGCTGTTAGCGAAATTATTTCTATCTCGCGCCGTTATTTATTAAAATTTTTTAAAATAACATTTTAGTAACATTTAAAACAGTGAAATTGTTTAGCTCGGATACATGTAAAACATGAAATAAGTTTAATTTATTTTAATTTAGTCAGTTTAGGGACTTGATTGTCAATTATATCGTATATATTGTCGAGATATAGGCTAATGAATTTCGCAAATAAAATATGCAAAGTTACCTACATCGATTCCTCCGTGATATGAATTTAGAACTTTCAAGAAAAAACTTATTATTTTCTGCCGCATTTATTTGTCGTAGAAAATAATCTTACGAAAAACGATGTCTGCAAATATGACAGTGGTACTCTTTTCAATCACCGGCGAACGTCGGCGAATTTAACGGAGTCGATGTATGTTACGTTCACTCGCGTGTACATACGATTCTCTTGTAACTATTGAAAAATGTATGTCGCTTGTGTATCTCTACGTCGTGGACCCTCGAGTTTTCTCGCACGCATAATGCGTTCAGAGGAAAGAGTTTCAAAATCCTTTAATATCGAGATTCAAATCAAACGTAAAGAGTTAATAGTATCGATCATGATCGGATTTACTATTAACGATAGAGATTGATTTCCTTTTCGCGAATACTCTCGCCTTCTTCTCGCTGCCTCGTAAGAAAGCTTAAACCTGCTTAAAATTAAGTCTAGTCTAATTTGCCAACAATTCGTCCTGTCTCGCAAATTGCATGTTTTAAGAAATAATTTCTTGAAATAAATAAGATTTAAGAGAATAAAGAGAATAAAGAATGATATATTGTTCTTAAAAAACTTATATCTATATAATAAGAGAAACGGTGAGGAATCTCGCGCTCTTATCCTAATTAAGACGTTCTGTATGCTCTCTCGATCATTGTTTATAGCGCGAGAAGCCGCGGGGCAAACTGTATCACGCGTAAACGCGTAAACGTGAATTTTTCAATTCCATTCGGCTTTATATAAACGGAGGTATGCGCTATCCTTTCAAGGTGGCGGCAACGTGTAAACTGCACGTCTACATATACTCGTAGATTATATACCCTCGTCGAAGAGACACGTCGCGTCGTGTCGTTTCGCAGTAAGCGCGAGAATAGAGCTATATACAGAAAAGCGGAGGAACGAGCCAGGGAGAAAGATTCCTCCTCGCCTATATCTGTTTTCCACTTTTTTTTCCCCCCCTGGCAGGGCTACCGTGCGTTTCGCGCGCGCGAGAGTCGCAAGAGAGACAGAGAGAGAGAGAGAGAGAGAGAGAGAGAGAGAGAGAGAGAGAGAGAGAGAGAG
>NW_017259190.1:4755703-4760005 GCF_001594045.1 Atta colombica
GAGAGAGAGAGAGAGAGAGAGAGAGAGAGAGAGAGAGAGAGAGAGAGAGGAAGGTAGCCGCGATGGGCGCCTCTCTCTCCCTCATCCCTCAGCATTATTCTTCCCTCTTCACTTTTTAGTGCCGCCCCCTCCTTTCTCTATCTGTCTCTATCTTCCATTCTTCGCGCCGCAAACGCTCGCGGTCCCTCCCTCGCGCTTCCTCCCTGCGGCACGTACCCTCTCCCACTTCGTCTTTGCCTCGAAATGTGGCATTCAACAGGGCTTTCCACGCTGCTTGCGGTGGTGCGGAATCCGCGCGCCGGTTTGCCGCTACGCGCGCGGCCTGGCGCGGCGCGGCGCGACTAGGGGGAGGAGGAAGGGTGCATCGGGGGAAATGATGCGCAGATTGGCCGGATCATCTCAAAAACCACCACCCTCCCGCCTCCTAACCCTCCTCCACCTCCTCTCTCTCTCTCTCTCTCTCTCTCTCTCTCTCTCTCTCTCTCTCTCTCTCTGTCTCGTCCCCTCGCGCGCTCGTTCGTCCTCTACCTACTACCTACTACCTACTAGCTACTACCTCCCTCGCGCGCTCTTTCGCAACGCTCCCCGTCACTCTCTCGCACCCTCGCCTCATCGTCGACGGTCGCCAAGGGATGGAATACAACCCCCACCGCCGTCGCCACCGTCACCGCTCTGCCGCCACCGCACCACACAACCATCTCGACTGCCACGCAGCCGTCGACGACGAGTGACTGAGTCCTCCGATTATTATCTCATTTGCCGCGACGACTAGCGGCACGCGTCCAATATCTACTTCGTGCCATATTCTTGGACGACGACAGAGGGATATCCGTAGATCGTCTAGATCGTCATCCTGGTGAATCACCGTAATCATTTAATACGAAGCGGCGCTAACTTTGAGAATCCCGCCGTTCGCCGTTCGCCACTCGCCCTCGTCGGTATCACACGTACAGGCATACAGACGTACAGGTGAGTCTGCGATCATCTGCGACCATCTGCGATCATCTCTTGAGGACCATACATTCTTTCGCATCCCCTTCGAGGGTCATCCACTACTCGCGCCGGTGATGATACGGAATAGCGCCAAGATTGAAAAATTGGACCGCGAAACGGAGAGTACAACTTGTAGCATTTTTTTTCGTGACAGCGCAAAAGTTATACTCTATTTATCTTTCCGTTATAGAGTGGCGTGGAGACCGATTATTTTTAATAAAATGAGTAGGTTTTTGTTTTTAGCGCGATTTAATTGCAGCGATTTATTTTATTTGCGCAAGAGTCGAGATTTATGAAAAAAACTAATTTATTCGCGTAATAATTTAATTATCTGTTTCATTATATTCAATTTTGGTGGAAATAAGTTGAGAGTTTTTTTTTCGGCGCTTTTGCTTTTTAACATAAACGTACGGTGTATCTTTTTTCACGAAGCAATGCGATTCTCTGTTACACCTATTACACGCCATACGTACCATACAAGCCGTCTAATGATGATGCTGCGACCGCTTAACTGGCTATTTTATGTACTTCCCGTTAAACATCTGCCGTGCATATCGCATCTGCATGATAATCAAAACGATCGATTCCGCAAACGGCTTGTTTTCTTTTTATATACAAGAATATAACGCAATTAACGTGATTATCGTGTGATGGCTGCAATAATTTTCATCGCGTAACACTCGCTGTATTTCTTTGTCAACGTTATACATACGTCTATGGTAGGAGTTCAATGTAGTATCTATATATTCTTTCAGCAATTTGCCAAAAAAATCTTTCATTTACTGAATATTTTATTTACTTTTATTATCTTTCATTTACTTTTAATACTGAAATAAATAACACTTTAAGTTTTTATTACTAAAATAAGTAAAAGAAACCGCCGCTCGATCGAGCTTATAGATAGATTTTGATGTCTAGTAATACTTGTACATAAAATTTTTAAAATTTTTCACAAGTTCTTACATATTGTTAGGATAAGTATTAGTACTTAGCCAGTAGATATTATCAGATCGATGATCAATTTAATTCATGAGATTATTATTTTAGTTTATGATTGCGTTGCAAGTTTGTCAGCATTCGGTACGCAATTT
Source organism: Atta colombica (assembly GCF_001594045.1). Classification (NCBI taxonomy): domain Eukaryota; kingdom Metazoa; phylum Arthropoda; class Insecta; order Hymenoptera; family Formicidae; genus Atta; species Atta colombica. The sequence continues at coordinate 4,757,788 of NW_017259190.1, forward strand.
ATGTAACTGAAATAAGAGATATATATTTAAAATTTACATGGAATAATATTAAACATCAATCTAAACTCGATCAATTTTGGTAATTTCTTATACTTTATATTTGATTTATTTATATAGTCTTGTTTATAAGTCACTATTATTTATTAATCAGTTTTATTAATCAGCTTTATTAAATCAAGCAGTATTAATTGTTTCTTTTCGGGAATAAAATTATTCAAATTTTTTTGTATAATATCATTCGGATATAAGTACATTTCTAGAATATTTGCATTCTGATTTTGAGAAAATATACAAAAGAACACAAAGAATAATGTTGAACGATAACAATAACAAAATGTCAAGTCATAATATCTGTTCAAAAAAATAGTTGAACGTATATGATATCAGACAGATTATCTTATTTCTTGGGGGTGCAAGATTTCAAAGATACGTCCGAGAGTTTATTCGGCGAACGCGTTCCTTCATGTGACACGGAGAATAGGACGTTTGAATTACGCAGAGAGTTCAACCGTAAAAAATGTCCAGATTCCGCTGTAACCGTCGGACTTTTCTCTCTATGTAAAGTAAGAATGAGAGTTTGCTGCATTCCACAATAGAGAGCATACATCCTATAATAAAAATATTTATGTGAATGATAAAAGAATTGCATCTCACACCTCTTTTCTCAAAGTAAAATTAAAGAATTTAACTGCGTGAAGCATAAAGATAATCGGTATAAAAAGATTTTAAATATTATACAAAGACATTATCGATGGATTGAATTTATTGTCGTACGAAGAGAAATATTTTTGGAAAATTTAAATAATATTTTTGGACAAACTATCTACAAAAAATATAGAAAGGTGATTAACTATCAAAAGTGTCGTAAACTATCTCTTGAGGACGGACGAAGCATCCAACAATTGGTCGTCCGCGGTATCAACAATGGAAATGAAACAGACTGTTTAAATTAATTAAATTAGATGTCGACAATCGTATCAAAACGCTTTTTTTTACTATTTTATAGGAAATACTAATCTCAGAGTGAAAAAGAAAAATTTACATAAATGTAAATGATAATGTGATAACGTGAAAGGAAAGAAATATACGAGTAGTATGCGTATATTATCAGATTGAACAGAAATCTGCACAAATAAAAGATGCGAGTGTGGTTCATTATGATACGTTTTGCATCTCGCGATGGAGATAGTGACGCGGTAAAGTGAATGCCGAAAGGAGGTTACAGGGGTAGAAAGAAGAGACGAGACAAGACGAGTCACGAGGAAGAAGAGAGAAAGAGTTTGGGATCAGAGTTTGGGAAAGGCAGAAGGCGAAGCGGCGAGGAAGAGATATGAAGGCAAAGGGTATCAAGGGGGCGAGAAGGGTACCGAGCACCGAGGGTGGCAGGTACTGAGGCTGAGGGAGGTAGAGGGTAGAGCAGCGAATGCAAATATTCGCAGCGACAGAGATTGAAACAATCCGCCAATTAGAATCGTCGACGCGAACGGGATTATGCAGATTCGCGCCGCCCGCCCGGTGGCGAACGGGACTGGCAGCTGCCGCAGCGCGAGCGAGCTTAATTCAATTCGCCGAGTTGTCTTATGAATCGTAAACCGGCCTTCCCTCGCACGCCACTCCGCGTGAAATCGAGATCGTCAGGATCTCATAGTCTCTTATAGTTTCCATTGCACGGCGACGACAGTGACGACAGTGACGACGGTTGACGACGCGTCGTCGACGTCGGAATGATCCGCGTCTTCCATCGCCTCGAGCGGAATAATAATATAACGCCCACGCCATTTCTCTCTCTCTCTCTCTCTCTCTCTCTCTCTCTCTCTCTCTCTCCCCCTCCTCCCTTTCTCTCTCCCTAGTAAAGTCTTTTTACGATCTTTGGAATAGCTCTCCAGTCGGTATCATTTTCCCTTAAACGAGTATTCGCACGAGAAAAAAATTGTCGATGCTTCCAAGGATTTCCTTTTACAGATTTTCTCCAAGGAACGCTTCATCTTGTTAGCTCTTTGGGAAATTGAAAATGCCCGAAAAAAACGCCATCTTATTTTTGTCTTTTTTTTTAGGACAATAAATAATAAAGTAACAAAAATTTTAATAATCAGAATATTAATAATTTGAATTTTATAATTCGGGATTTTATAAGAGTAGAATTTTTGATAAGTAAAAAGAAATCCAATCATTGTAGTTATAACTTTGACATGCATTACGCAATACGGATGAGCGGAAT
>NW_017259190.1:4760105-4762953 GCF_001594045.1 Atta colombica
GTCCTGCCTGTCTGGCTGAACATAATATCTCCTGACGAAACAACGTGGACGCCGTTTGTTTGGGAAACAATGGACCGAAACAATGCCCGATCCCTCTCTCACTCATTCTCTCTCTCTCTCTCTCTCTCTCTCTCTCTCTCTCTCTCTTTCTGTACACGTGAATACATGGATACAGATCTTCTCTTTCTCTCTTTTTCTTTGTCTCCCCCCCTTCTCTCTCTCTCTCTCTCTCTCTCTCTCTCTCTCTCTCTCGCTTTCTCTTTGCTGTCCACGCCCCGTTGCTCTTCGATCTTTTCGCGTTGAAATCTTTTCAGGAATCTCTGTGCCCTTTGCGAATCGTCGAAGAAAAATTTCTTCGACGACTGTAATCACCACACCGTGAGTTTATTTGTCGCAAGAACATAAAATTGAAAAGCCGAATTTCTCCTCAAGATCCGTTGTGTTTCAAAGGACAATTTATCTTTTCTGCTTGCGTATAGACATTGTTTCTATAAAATTCAATGAAAAGTGGTTGATGATACAAAAACGTGTATCATACAATGAGAGAACGACAAAATAATTTTTTGAATAAATCTTTATAGAGAACGACAGTACATCTATACTGACATATTGTAGCGCAAGAATTTCAAGTTTGCGGAAGAGGATTTTCAGCAGATACCGATATCAATTGAAATGTCTGCGTCAACGAATTTACGCAAGAAATTCTCAATAACTTGGCGGAAATCCTCACACTGTACTCGGGCGAAAGCGAACGTGTACTTGACAGAAATTAGTATTCCTTAATGAATGACGTGATATCCGACTGGTTCATCCCGTCTCACTATAGATTCCCTTCTTCCTTGGTCTTAGACTTGAGGCTGGGAGCCATTCAATTAATTTCACAAGACAATAGTAGCTCACTTCCACATCGGCGAATCGTGCTTGTACGAGTTTCGTACACACTCATTACATCGTTAAACCTGCTACTCCATGTCGTTTGCAGAATATTCGTGTGATCATTTGGAAAATTAAATAAAACATGAATCCGTCTAAGCATCTCAATTCGTCTTTTTACAACTCGCTAAGAATTTTGTTAATCTCTATTATAGAGATAATTAAACAAAACATATATATATAAAAATAATAATAAAGCTTATGACGAAATAACTGAATTATCAACAATATATGACTATACTAATGGAGTTTGTTGATAGAATTTAATTACGTTCTTCAGAATTAACTTGTATAAATATTAATCGCGTGCATCGCAAAAGTAGAGTACCTATTCAATTTGTGACTGAGATAGCAAAGTGTAAAAGTAAAAAATATGGAGGGGGCGCGATGGCAATTAGATAATTAGATCTGCGACGCCAAATTATCATTTATCTTAGTTAATCTCATTGTCAGTACCTATCCGACGCTGATAATCTAAAGATGCAATTACCAATCTGGAGATTTTTCCATTTCTTTTATCGAAATAGAATAGCCAAAATGACGACTACTACGGGCGATCCATCAACCCTAAAGACTCCGGCTTCTCTGTCGGGTGGAGATCTCGTTTCTCGTCTTCTGGCGGCCACTCCTCCGTATCTATACAACGTGCCATTGACACCTCATAGCTTTTTCTTCAGCGAGATGTTACGTTCCTTCGTACAAGCCAAAGCGGAGGCATCGTCGACTGGCGGTGGCGGTGGCGGCGGCGGTGGCGGTGGCGGTGGCGGTGTTGGCAGTGTTGGCAGTGTTGGCGGAGGTACACCAAATGCACCGCGACGCCGTAAACGATCTTGGCGAGATGCTCGGGATAGACCACTCGAACTCACGACGAAGGAACGGTCGCATCATCATCACCATCATCATCATTATCATCAGCATTCGGAGAAATACTATCACTCGGCCGCGCAGCAGCAACCTTCTCAAGTACCGCCGGAGACTCGTTTGGAGAACGATGGCAAGCGAGCTGATACCTATCTGGACACGGTGGAGAACAAACCTGGCGCGGCATTCGATCAGAAACCTAACTTTGGAAGCGATATAGATATTCTTAAGCCCATTGACGAGAATAAGACCGAGTTTTCGCGACAGCACAGTAAGAGCTTCTTCGACGAACGACCACGACACTTTGAGCAAGCCCAACCGCCGGAGAACGTTTTTCCTGGCGGAGAAGGTCCCCCGCGTAAGGTCAAACCGGAGGATTCGCAGCAGTTAGATCGCAGCAGCGGTAGGAGTTACGAGGATCGGTCGAAAAGTAACATCGTGCCCGGTCAGGAGGTGTCCCCTCTGCAATTGTCAGATCAGAAGAAGTTGGACTTTTCACGGGCAGGCCCTTTCCTGCCCGGGATGCCGGGGGGCAGAGGATGTGAGAGCGTACTTCAGGGCGTGAAAGGTTTCGCTTTGCCCAGCGGCATGAGCGCCGGCGCCGGTCCGGCGGATTTTCTACCTGGACCCCTGTGGTACCCGCCATATCCGATGCCGCAGTCCTACCCCGGCATCGATCCTTTACACTTCTTCATAGACTTACGCGTCTCCGGCCATATTTGGGATCGCAAGCACGCGAGCGAACGGCAGCTGTCTTTCAAGAGCAAACATTGCTCGGCCTTTAGCGTGCCGCAATCGAAGGAGTGCGGGAATCGCCCGTTGAATCTTACCCGCGACGAGGCCACGACATCGAAGAATCCGCAGGATGCGGAGAACACGCAGGGTACTAATTATATCTTGAAACATCTGATGAAAACCTACCAGGACATACAGCAGATGAAAACTTCCAGGACGGATGCGTCGATAGAGAACGAGGACCATTTGAAGGGAACACAGCAAAGTAAGATGTAGTATTATATCGCTTTTCTTCTAATAACATATGTATATATATATA
>NW_017259190.1:4763053-4765224 GCF_001594045.1 Atta colombica
TTTGTTTTATTAATATTATGTCTGTATAATTAATAAGATTATTTAAATTATTTTCAAATAGGCTGCAAATTTTGTTGGCTAATGCTGTTAATACACAATGTCACTTTTTTCGAATTCATGCAGGATTAGTCTGTTTTGTTTGATATACATATACATATAATATCAGTGATTTATTTTATAGCATATTTATTTAAAATAATAAAAATATTTATCATCTCAATTTATAGTAAGTGTTACCAGCTACTTTTAAAAGCACAATACACCTGTTATTTTTATTCATTCAATACTCTAAAAATCTAAACTAAAGATATCTAACTGGTATTTTCGAATAGGCATGCGTATATGCGCCTGCGATAAAATATTCGTAATATCGTAATGGTTTTTCAAGCTGGCGAGGACTGCACTGCGAAAGTAGAGGACACTGGCAATACGGTTACAAATCCCGAAGAGGAGAGAAAGGATTTACGGGCTCTGATTGGTCTCGAATTAGTGGTGGACTATGTGAAAGAGCCGAAGGATGATTCATCGACCGAGCAAACGTCACAAGTAACGGAATAACTTATCCTAACTTATCCGAATTTGCGATTTGCAAAGGGATGCGCGCCTTCCATTTTAATCACTAAAATAGTCGTATAGTGTCGTTATTTTCTCGTGTAACACCTTCGAAACTGCACTCGTGACGACAGCATTCTTTCGCCGTAATATAAAAATATAGTATGAATACCTCAGAGGCAAGATAGAATTTGCCGGAATGTGCAATAAGATCCAAGGAAGATTGAACCTATATCAGTGAAATATATGTCGCACGTACGCAACGTGTGATACGCAACATTCGTACGACAATTCGAAAGATATATATATATATGATCCTCTTCAAATATTGTTTTATTTTTGTAAAAATATATTTCTTTCAACAGAGTTATGTTCAAAGATATTTGTAAACGATATATTTTTGTTACGTATACTTTTACATTTTTTCTTCAACATTTTTCAAATACACACATCTAGTTGTTGCACTATTATCTAGAAACGAAACTGTCTTCCTTGATTTCATACTGATTCTGTATACAATTCTCATTCGATTCTGAATAATCAAAAGCTGTACGGATCAATCCATGAATTAAAGGATCATATTAAAGATCTGATCGGATCAGCTGGAGTGAAATAGCTCTGATCGAATTCGACATGTGATATGTATTGTAAATATTACAATAGTATTCCGATGTATCTATATGTATCGATAGAAAGTATTCGTTGTTGTAAATTGAACGTAATAAAAACAATGCGATTTAACTGCATAACGTTCATTTCTTATCAATTCAAGCATCGCGCCGCGCGCTTCTCTCGTATATGTATATATATATGTATATGTATATATTATACGTATGTACATAGATGAATGAAAGTTTAATTTTAACGCGCGAGTTGCGCACTATCGTGATTGGCTATGACGCGAAGTTCCAAGATCAATTCGCCCTTATTGTTACCGTTCAGCTTCATCAATTTCCGCCCTCCTTGCGGAATGAGAATGATGTCGTCGAAGCTGCCTCTTTTGGCAGCCGGTTCGCCGGATAATCTGTAGTACGCGACTGGTCGATCCACGTCCCTGTTCAATCCGACATACGGCTTTTCCGGTGTAACGAGAGTGTATACCTGGTCAAGATAAATATTAAATATACAATAGATCTGCATGTATTTAGTATTATATGTATATAGGATTTATTCACATATAAGAATCACCAAGGTTAGGAATTACGTCACTTTATAAAAGTAATGTATTTATACAGTTAGTACACCCCACTACTTATTATTAGAAAGTGTGAAATGATTTGTTACTTTTTTCCAGGGCTCGGTAAAATAACTGATACGACCTATTTAAAATATAAAATATAAAATAAGTTCCAGAAACTTATTTTAAATATAAAATCGTAGCAGTCAATAAAAGAGTGATACAGCTTATTCGAAATAATAAATATAAAATAGGTTCCAAAAATTTATGTAAAATAAGAAATAGATCGCAAGAAATTATTAAAAATATAAAATAAAGAAATAGCTAAATAGGGATTCTGGAAATGCATTTTATTTATTTAAAATATATAATAATTTTTATTTAAAATGTCAAAATAGCTCGCTTTTTTATTTTAAATAAAAAGTAGGTTTCAGAAAATTGT
>NW_017259190.1:4765261-4767002 GCF_001594045.1 Atta colombica
TTTTAAAATATATATTAAAATATATATTTTCAATAAATTTATTTGAAATACGACCGAGCCCTGTTTTTTTATTACTTTTTCATAATGTTAAAGAATAAGATATCAAATTTTACAATTTTTACAATTAATAATCCATACTTTGTTATACAATCAAGCTTTCATTACACGTGTTGTTGTTTTATAAACATTAACGTCGTTATCAAGAGTACATAGAGTCTATTTACTGCTAGTACTGCAAATTTATATAGTTTACGTTACACGTGTATATAAGCACAACAAATTTTCAGTATTGACAACGACTGCAATTGGAATGCAATCTAAGATAAAAAGTATATAATATTTTTTTATAACATTTAAATTTTTATTAAAACAAAATATTTCTATTCAATCAAGAATAATGTAATGTATCGAATAGATATAATTGATATAAAGATAATAGAGATTTTAAGTATAACAACTGAATTCGTTATCGTTATCGTTACAGATAGAAAAAAAATACACAATCGGTATTGAAAAAAATAACGATAATGATAACGACGTTCCTTTCTAATCCTGAAAATCACGAAAAAGATACGAAAAATTAATTTTAACGCACACTTGAGACTTTGTGACCTTAGCATATTCTTTTATTCGTTTTCGATTATAGAATAGCTTTCCGATTATAGAATTTCTGAACGTTTACTGACCTTTCTAGTCGGAGATATGACATTCTCGTTCTCAAGGGAATCTCCCGCGGAGAAAGACAGATCCAGATCGCGAGAAGCCTGCTGTTCTTCGATCGGATAAATCGCGTTGTTGTCTCGCGTATCATCTAGATTCTTCAGGTAATAAACTCTGCCATCGACATAAGTCGCGACAGAAAGGGCAATTACCAAGAGAATTCCCTTCTTCATATTCGACAGCAATTTTCGATTCGAAGATGCAACACGCCGAAAGTCTGCGAGGATAATGAAACAAAAGTTTTCAGTATGCTAAACAGACAGATGCTAAACTCACCAATAAGACGATTATCGCCTCGCGCCGTCAATTAATTAAACATGCATGATGTTTTTGCGTAGGCGGGATTAAAATGCTTCCGATGACACTTGTCCAATCTCTCTCTCTCTCTCTCTCTCTCTCTCTCTCTTTCTCTCTTTTTCTCTTTTATAAATATAATAATTCAAACAAAAGAAATACCAAGGATACATTCGATGTACTATTTGTTTTGTTGCGCTTTTTATTCTTGTTTTGCGTTTTAATAAATTACGATAAAGATAGAACAAGACATAAATAGCACTGATAACGTCTACTGAAATAATTTCAAATTGAGATTGAGAAAACATACACGCGAGTATATCTCATTTGTTATGTAGGATGTGCTAGAAAAAACAACATCTTCAACAGGTGTAGCATCAATCGTTTTGAAATAAGAGTGATTATTCTCTCTCTCTCTCTCTCTCTCTCTCTTTCTCTCTCTCTCTGTAAAATATGTATCGAAGTGAGATTTTCAAACATCCGTAATCATTCTGTAAAGACATGCACGGTTTTTCTTACAAAGATTCCAAAGTGTATCGCTGCATGTACGTGGATCGAATCGCTATATCGTTTTCCGCTTCTTAAAGAGTCGCGAGGGTGGTTGCGATGAGAGGTTATTGGTAACGCGCGTTATTGGGGCGCGACGAGAGATTAAAAACGACTTTTTTTTTTCGTGGATCCATTGCGACCGAGACCGGGAGGGGGACGGGGGGGGGGGGGGGGGTGC
>NW_017259190.1:4767102-4773937 GCF_001594045.1 Atta colombica
TCGGTCGGGCCCAGGTCCTGAATAATGCATGAAATTTGTTCCCCGAAATCGAATCGCGACGCGACGGCGGCACGACGGACAAGAGAGCGGGCATAAATCTAAATAATTTCAACCCTCGAATTTTTATTATTCCTATGACTACGATGGCACATGCACGCGTGCACGCATCCCCGTCCTCTCGTGTCCCGTTGAATATGCATGCGCGCCGCGTTTGCCACACTTTACCCAGGAGTGTCGGACTTTTGTGTGCAACTACTCCTCGACTCCTCCCAGCCGCGCGCGACGCGGCCTATGTCTTGCATCGACTCGCACAGCCTACCGATACATACAAAGTACAAACTCGTTAGCATTGCCGTTACATCTCGCAGACAAGAGCGTAATGTCACATGGGGGTTTATCAAGTCCGCCGCTATTCAGTGTTTTGCCGGATTTCAAAACGTGTAATGTCATGAGTCGTACAGTTTGAGGATCGGTAACATGTAAAGATACCTATATACATCATACTAGATATTTAGATATAAAAAATACCCAGCGAAAAAAAATCTCTTACTCTGTTTAGAGAATAAGAAATTTTAAATTAGGCATTAATGATGGAGTACGAATGAAGTCTTTTGTCACCTCTCCCCCCTCACCTCCAACATCATGATTATCGTAAGATTTCATTTTCAATGTAATACTGGCGAATACCATTACCACAGAAGCTTTAAAGTAGCGCGACGCCGCGCCGCGCCGTACCGTATCTTACATCTACATCTAAAGGAAAATGTAATAACTGAATTTTTGAACAGAGAAGTTAGTCATTACTCACTCGCGACGGATCGCGATAAATCACAGAAGGAATTAACGAGCGGCGAAGATGACACTTGGTCCCCTCCTCGTCTCGTCTCATCCTTTTCCTTCGTTTTCATCGTTTCCAGCCCCACCGCACCAGTGAAATATGGCCAGCAACTTTTCTCATACTTGAGAGTTTTCCTGAGCGCGGCGCATCCCACCGCCGTACGATATCGTTCCGAAGAACGACGAGGAGACGAGGATGAGAGCAGGAGAAGGGAGAGAGGGGGGGGGGGGAAGTTATCAAGTGTTGGCCGGATGAGTGCTATAAGGTAACACTGCGAGGTGAGGGGAAAAAAAAGATACATCTCTTCGACTAATGTTACAACTTGCAGGTACAAAGAACAATCGAGAGAACTTTTCTTTTACACATATCGTTACCTTCCTTTGTGATTGTCTTATTCAAAAATTATTATTCTTATCGGTATAATATGATCAGGAAAAACGTGTATGCGTGAAAATTATTATACATATGAATATGCCTCTCTACAATTGTAATAGAGATAACTAAAAGAGAATTTTTGAAAATAATTTTTAAATTCTCAAAACTCTAATGTGATAAATTATTAAGAAAATTTTAATCTCGTAAAGAAAACAATTTGCTATATAGAATAAAGTAGGTATCAATTTTGTAAATTTTTATTTCTTCATAATACTGCGTGATTTCGATATTTTCAACTATTCTTATTCTAACTGTTAGACATACGTCTCGCATAACAATTTTATTTAAAACTATGATACAGCATTCCTACTATTTAATTTACATGGCTAATCTTTACAGTTTCTATTAAGATCTTTTCTGTGAACAATTTAATATGTTCAACAGTTTATATCATATTGGTTATTTACAGAAATATATACGGTCAAGTCAATCCGAAACGATGGCGCACGTATTGTATTTGACGTTTAATATGAATGAAATAAAATTAAATGCCGTTCCGGCACTTACTTCAACTTGACAAATCTTAAATCGGTCTGGTCAAATTGTCTAAATTAAATCAAGATAATACATCTAGAAAGGGAGAAAATTCATACGCATACGCATAGGCATACGCGTGAGCGACTGAAAGAATACTCAATGTATACTTGCGTTTCGTCAATTTCAATTACAAATTTCTAATCGCGCGGAGACAAAACTGTATGCGATACAACAAATGGTAGAAAATAGCAGTCCCTTCATCGCGGACGCGCGAATTCTATGAGTATTTTGGCAGTTCAAATTTCGACGAAACGAAATAAAGGTGTCTGCCTTTTATTTGACTTGCGCGGCAATTTTCTTACAAATTTCATTGGTATACTCGCTGCACTTTGCAGTGCCGCCTAAATCACCAGTTAGATACTTTGCTTCCTTGATAGTGTCGTAAGCAGAATGTTCGATGATCTTGGCATGGTTACTCAGGCCCATGTACTTGAGCATCATCACCGCGGAGAGCAACAACGCTGTGGGGTTTGCCTTATCTTGGCCGGCAATATCGGGTGCAGTTCCATGTACCTACGTTAATAAAATTGATCATCTCTTATAAAGTAAAATTAATATATATCCAATTACTTCACAAACTTCAATTTAAAATTTCATCTTTACACATTCATTTCATGAATGGTTATACCGATTCAAACAAGGCTCCGTTCAGACCAATGTTTCCGCTTGGAGTCAGACCGAGACCTCCGACGAGTCCAGCGCACATATCAGATAAAATATCACCGTACAAATTAGGCATGACGAGCACGTCGTATTGACTCGGATCTTGCACCATGTTTAGGCAAACTGTGTCCAAGTACCTCTCCTCGAATTTGACCGATGGAAACTTTTGGGCTGCTTCTCGACAACATCTCAAGAACAAGCCATCCGACATTCTCATGATATTCGCTTTATGTACAGCAGTAACCTATAAATAAATTTTAATCAATTTGATCTGATCAAATATTTACTCTAATATATTCTATCGTTTGATGATAATACTTTGAGTGCCTTACCTTTTTCCTATTATTGTCTGTAGCATATTGAAAAGCAAATTCTGCTACTCTACGAGAGGCCTCCTCCGTGATTAACTTGATGGACTGAACGACGCCTTCTACAATTTCATGTTCTATACCAGAGTATTCACCTTCTGTATTTTCTCTGATTGTAACGACGTCGACATTATCGTACAATGTCTTGTATCCCTCCAAAGATCGACATGGTCGCACATTGGCATATAAATTAAATTCTCTGCAAATATTTGTAAACGGATAAATGAGATACGACATGCATATTTTACTTTCCAAGAGAAACAAGCGGTAAGATATATATTTAGAATCAACCGCCCGCGCTCCTCTTATCGCGATATTATGATTATGTAAGCATGCATGCATGCATTATTTTGGACAACTGTTTTAAAAATTCAACTGATATATACTCGCGTATCTCGCGTATTTAATTTGACTTACGCATATATATATGTATATACTTGATTGTACATAAATTCTGAGATGCTTACTTTCTGAGTGCAAGATTGAGAGATCTGTGACCTTTTCCAATTGGAGTCATTAGAGGTCCCTTAAGACCAATTTTATTCCTATTGACGGAATCGATGGCTGCTTGTGGTATACCAAACTTGCCATCTGGACCTTTTACTGGCGTTACATCAACTGATTCCCATTCTATTGGCACCTGGTTTTTTTTCAGACAAATTAAGAAAACAATTATTGTAAAAGATAAAAACAAGTAGGTACAGCAAGTACATTGAAATAAAATGCATTAGGATATTGAAGTGAAAATGCATATATATCTATATCAATAATATATCCAAGAGTATCAAGTGCGTGTATATTATTAAAAGAGATTATAAATTGAGTAATCATCATCAAGCTGTTAAATCTCTCTGATTATAATAAACTGATTATAATAATCAATGATAAAAAAAAGATGTTTTTAGTCAAGAGAAAATATATCCTCATAACATATCCTCTTCTATTCTTTACTCAAGTCGGATCAGGACATAAAAACAAGACCTAGATCTAAATACAGAACCGCTTAACACCAAGTAGGAAATCAGTCAATCTTGTTGCTTTAGTCAAAAACGAATATATCTTACTTTGGCGGCATCGAAGATTTTTTGTACGGCAGTGGAAATCTCGGGTCCAATGCCATCTCCAGGAATAAGAGTGCATTTATGTACCTTGCTGCTATAAAGTCGTGCACCAGTGATTTTTGAAGAGATCTGTTGGCACATGTCAACATATATATGGTTTAAATAAATGATCGAAAACAGTACAACTCCAGCAAGACTGATTCTCCATGCCTCGAGTAAGGAATGCTCTTTATTTACGTCGACCTGATAATGATCGCGAAAATTATTTCAAAAAAACTCGCCGAAATTATACCGATAAGAATATAATATCCAATTTCTCAATGCAAAGGAGAGAATCATCAAAGTAAAAAACGGAGAGCCGGACGGAATTAGAACATTAAGCTATATCATAGAAGAACAGTGACAGAGATAGATGCATGTGGGGAGAGAGAGAGAGAGAGAGAGAGAGAGAGAGAGAGAGATATGCGTAGATATAAGAGCAAAGACGAGATGGAGGATAATGTGCGATGCGATCCGCGAGGAGTTCTAACCTTTCTCAGGGGTAGGAGGATGTACTACAGGGGTGCGAAGTAATTACGCACGGTAGTTCCTTGGAAAATTTCACGAACAGTGTAACTCGTCATCCCTACTTACTGCTGTACGAATCCATTGAGCTGCCATCACGTCGACAATGTGATTGATGCGAACAGAGATATATAGCTTGCGTTCGCTGGTTCGCTCGCGCAACTCGCTCTGTTCGCACAGAGCTCGCGTCTGCTCGCGTTGGCTTGCGTTGTGTCGTTCGCGTCGCGCGCAGTTTCTACAATCTCTACGTAATCCAAGATACGTATCATATCGAGTCATGTCTTGTGATGTGATTGGCTGTGCGAGCGGTACTAGTACTTTCCCGTAGCCATACCATACTTTCGTATTCCCATTTTCCCGCTACAACGGGATGCTTCATACATCCCTCTTCAAATTTATGGCTTCTGCATCTGCACACTGCTGCATACTGATGACCGGACAGTGGACGTTCCATCCGATCATCCGATGTGGAAACGCTAGTGTCGCCAGATATTTTTCGCCAAGAGTAGCGAATGATGGCACTCAAGTAAAGGCCCGAAGTAGTAAAGAAAAAATTGTCATTTTTCAGAACAATATATAAGATATATAATATTAAAAGTATGCGTACTTATTTATACAGCATTTATATAATAAAAAATTACAAATTTAATAATATATTATCGAAATATTTACGTTAATAATCGCAAATCTTTATTAAGATTTCTTATAAATATATTAACATATCAACTTATCTAAAACCACACTCCAGTATATTCCAGTATAATCTGCAATTTCTGATAGATCGAAATCTTAATATTTATTCCTATTTCTAAGATTTCTTTGTGCACAGCTCCTAAAATGGATAGGATGGAATGGCATTCGGATGAGAATCTAAATACAATCCTGTCCTGCGAGTGATTGAAAATCAAAGGATAACAATAGGATACTAGACTGGCAAGCTGTAGATAAAAAAGACGATTGAATCTTATATCTTTAATGAAAATATTGATTAAAGCAATAAACATTAAGTTATTTAGAAACATTAATAGAAACATAGAAAACGCATGTAGGAAATAAATTTTATATAAATTTATGTATAAATAATAGAACTTGTAATATTTATTATGTAGGTGGTGACTGATCTTCAGACTTGTCAATTTTCTTCTCCATACTCTTGTGTTTCTTTTCTTTCGGTTCCCATAAACTGTTCCTCATAAATCTTTTAGCAACATTTATATCGACACGTGGCATAAGTGTATTTTTATCATTGATTTGTTTCGCTCGTATCATCGCTTTTTTCAATCTCTCATTTTCTAATCTAATTCGATGCTTCGACGGATCGATTCCTATAATCAATAATAATTCATAATCAATTTAATAATGTATGATGGCAATTAATTTATATTTTGAAAATTAGAATTTTTACGTACCTTCGGCTTTCAAGTACATCCAAAACAAACTATTAAGACTATAAGATAATAACAAGTTATATTTAATTTTGTCTGCATTGGGAAGTTTATCGAACATCGAAGGATCGCCAACCAATTCTACCATATCCTGGATTTTGAAGGCTGCTTCACTGAACTGTTTCAGTCTAGCAATTATGTCTGCGTCGTGCGAAAGCTCTTCAAAATCAGCATCCATTTCTTTCGTCAATCAATTTATTTTTCAAGTGACGAGTAATGTTTTGTCCTTTCGCTTTACTATTAGTTACATAACCTCAATTTTTCCAATCTCACCGTCTTCATTTTTTACCTCTGCTAAAATAAATACAATAATTTTTTTTCATCTTCGAGATTTTTCAATATAGATATCCATTCTTTTCGATATACATAATATATACATACATAATTTTCTTCAATATTACTCTCGTCTGGCTTTGATTTTGTCACACTCTCCTTTAACTGCTTTTAACTTTTTCTCTTGCATTCCAATTGAACATAACCTAAAATAACTGGTTAGGAAAGAATCCGTCTTTGTTATTTTTTATATAATTATTTTTTATATAATTATTTTAATATAAGTACACATATACAACTTTATTACATATTTATTATAAATTGTATTAACAATCATTTTAAATAATCTATCATCACACATTAAATCAAATGTTTATTTTTCATATATTCTTTTTTATATAAAATCGAAATTCACATTTATGAGTTAGCTAGAGAATTGAGAGAGAGAGAGAGAGAGAGAGAGAGAGAGAGAGAAAGAGTACAAATTAATAATAGAGAAAAATGGACATTTTACGAATTTATTTCTTTCCTCTGACAACGATTAAAGTTCCTAGTGAAAATTTTTCTCAGAATGTTTCATATAATTTTTTAGAATTTCTATATAATTTTTCAGAATTTCTCTATAATTTTTATAACTTTCTCACATTTTTT
>NW_017259190.1:4774110-4777113 GCF_001594045.1 Atta colombica
TAAGATTTTTTGTAAATATAATTTCTGAAATGTTACAAAATCTAAAAAATTAAAAAAAAATACTTTTTAAAAATTATGGGATGAGAAATTTCAGAACTTGTATGAGAAGATCTGAGAGAAAACGTAGATTTTCCGAATATTTCTGAGTATTTCTGAAAAATGTTCCAATTCGTATAAAAATTATGAGAAAAATTTTCACCAGGGGTTGCATGCAAAAATCGCACTATTAGAAATTATACATCACAGAATCAAGGTACGATGTACGATCGTTCTATAATTGCATCCGCAGCATTCTATATGTATATAAGGTATGTACATGTGTATATGTGAAGCAGCTCTCACACACACACACACACACACACACACACACACACACACACACACACACACACACACGCACGCACGCACGCACGCACGCACGCACGCACGCACGCACGCACGCACGCACGCACGCACGCACACACACATACACACACACAGGATTGATCACGACGTTGCAAGAGTTCAGGCCCGCGGAATGCAGACTGTTGCAGACGGAGATCGAAACGGACGCACTTTTCCTACCCGGCCTATTCTACGATTCTTTAAGGTTTAAATTTAGCATTCGTTCTCTCGTCCCCCCATGAATATTCGAACGAATAAGTTCAATGGTGTATATATGTATGTACAGAAAAGACATCGTGATTGCGCTGTGAGCTATATGTCACGTACTGCAATAATGATACGTAAAGTAAATCCAACAAATCTCGCAATAAAAAATTAAAACAAGACTCATTAATTGTTATCAAGCAACATAATTACAAATTTATGTTATCCTATGACAAGGATAACTTTTATGGGACTTTGGTACGCTATCCTATTTATAAATTGGAAAAATACTATTATAAATTGATGTATTGTACTATTACTGTATTATTAAGAGAAGAAAGAAAAAGAGATTCGGTAACAAGGATCGAATCGACGTCATTAAGATGCTAAATAACTTGAAATAGATCATTTTATGTGTATAGAAAATATATGATGAGAAAATTTGACAAATACAAAAGTATATTACATATTTTGTAATGTAATTCGTTTCTAATAGGCAGTATTCCCGATTCCGGCAGTCCGAGCTTACACACATTGTAAGATCGTTTCGATTACTAATATCTACAAATATTATTGTACGTCGCTGATGCTGGATGAAGTTTTAAGATTAACAATAAGTACCTAATACGAGATTTGAACTGATCTCAAGAGATCAGTTTAAAAATATCGCTTAATGTGCAGTGTGTTTATATCGAATTGGATGCGACGCGACAAAAGTAAGGCACAAAAGAAACGTGTTAACATTCGTTCGAAGTTCAAACTTGCGTTTCGCTACCGGAATGATAATGTTTCCGGTGTTTCCGATGTTTCTTATTCTTATGGTTCCTATGTGGCAATTGCGAATTGGTTAACGTTGCATGCTGCAATAGAGGATGCTGCGGCGGCGTTAGATGAGCGAGATGATGAATTTGGTGAGGTATAGGATTGGCAGCGTTGTATTGGCAGGTGTGTACAAGGGGAATGGGATGGCATTTATGCGGAGGTTGTTTACAGTGCGGCAGTTTACGGCAAGTGTTCGTTATTTCCGGCCACCAGATCCACGCGGCGGCCATCACGCCGGCACCAAGGGTCACTACTAATCGTAGGATGAAAACTTGCAACAGAGGACGAGCAGGTATGCGAGGTGCCGTTGACGGTTCCGGTGCTCGCAGCCACGTTTCTCTTCCCCACCATTCATAAAAAGTCGTGCTGGCGAGGCAAATGATCAGGATAGCGTAAAGACAACCGAATATGCCGACGCGAGTCAATAACTGCTTTTGTCGCCGGTGAATTTCTCCTGGAGATAATTTGCCGGAGATTTCACTTCGCTGCGAACGCAATGGATTCGCGTGGGACGCCGTTAGCGCCGTTAAAACTGCCGCTGCCGCTGCCGCCGCCGTCGTCGACGAAGACGATGATGTTGTCGACATCGACGTCGACGTCGGTGTTACCGTCGGGCGTCGCGGTAATGCCAATGTTGCCAAGCCAATTAAAAGGAAGGTTGCGCCGAATGACAGATAGACGAATTGTGGCGCCAGCACTAATACCAGAAGAGAATGCGCGTTCTGCTGACCGACGAAACAACTCGCTGCAACAGATAAATCAAAATTAATATCTTTGCGACACTCATTGCGAATAAATGTCTTTACGTGTATTGTATATTATATATACAATATAATTCTATTTACTGATATACATATGGAGTATATATGTACGATATATCTTGCCGAACGAAGAAAAGAATACATATAGCTTTGATTTAAAATTGCAATTGCGGAATGTTATTTAATTTAATTGTTGTATGATACAAACGTTTGCGTTTATACGTGTAAAGAAGTACTTAAAATAGGTACTTGAAAGTATGAAGATGATCTTAAATGTAAGAATAAAGAATCAACTATGAATATCGGCCTAATAATAGAAAGGATACTGACATTTTTTTTCATGTGCACATAAAAGGCTTCAAATACTCTTTTGGATAATTTTTGGTTCTATATCGATGGACAGTGACAAGTTGCGAGGCAAGTTTCATTTTACATTGTGAATGTTGCCTGCAACTAGAAGAGAAACAAAGTACGACTACCCAAGCTCGTTTCTTTGGATGTACGCGCGGATAACTTAGTAACTTATCGAAATACAGCCAGCAAATTGACTTAACTGGATATTAAGAAACGCATATTCTGAGACAAATGTTCCTTTCGTGAATTGCAGGCATTCGTATATACATATTGCGCATCTTCAGATGTTGCCCGAAAGTATAGTCGTTTAAATCTTTAAATAATTTTTTCAAGCACATTCTCCAATTTAATAATTCGTATAGAGAACGCGAGAGCGTGAAGAATTTTGGTCCTATACTTCTCACGTACTCTGGGAAAATTTTTTTTATTTCGTGAGAGAGAATGCGGCTGCAGATCCCGATATATATATATATATATA
>NW_017259190.1:4777213-4792065 GCF_001594045.1 Atta colombica
CTCTCCTGCCCATGATCCAAACAGAGCACAAAGAGAAACATCGAGCGCGAATCAACTAAATAGAGAAACTAAATAGATTCAAAGATATATTTCCTAATATTTTTCAGTATAAAGTTAATTCACGTACGTGTTGTACTTATTTGTATTATTCGTATTTACATATTCGTATTATTCGTATTTACAAGGGCAAATATAATGATTAATGGTATGAGAATAATCGAATTGTGTCGCTACGCTCCGAACCGGTCGTTTAATTCGAAGATGCTAATCTCGGCTGGTCGTTTCTCGAGCATAACTTATCGAGAACGTAAATACGAGAGAGCGCGGCACGGCGGTGCATATTAGCATAAAATAGCCTTCTCAACTGGACCAATCGAATTAAGATCGATGAAGGGACTAGATGGCAAGGACAGGTAAAGATAGGAATAGAGAGATAAGTAAAAATAGGATAAAAAAAAAACAAACGATTGAAGATTATAAGGATCCCGAGAATCCCGAATCTAAGGATCCAATTTCTAACTACGCCAATGGCGTCCAACCTCATAAAACAAACGGTATAACGAGGCGTGGCCATAAAACCACTCCAGGCATTCTTCTTAGAGGCTGACCAACGTGAGTTTTAATATCGTGCGCCATTGCTTGGTTCCAATCAAGCATTCCAAGCAGTAGACTGCAGTTAAAAGTACGTTCGAAAAGTCAACGATGTCTTAATGAACGCGAATAAAGATTGAAAGTTGGAGAGGAAAACGTATTGGTTGCATTGCGTTGGATTGCTTTAATAAAATTCCTCCTGGAAATGTCCAATTTAAGTAGACTGGGAAGTCAATCTAACAGGACTGGGAAGTGGGAGTAGAGTAGTGGGACCAAGTGAGACTTACCGGTCAACTCGTCGGCGTCGACATCCCTCGTGACCAGTACGGCGATAGTGTGCGCAGCGGGGAGGCTCCAAGCTGCGACGGTGGCTACGGTTGAGAATCCCTGCTGCAGTCCGAAACTATCCTCCTTGTAGTTGCCAGCCGTTCTCGTCCATTTTCTGGCCATTATGCACCACCACGCGCATATTACGACCCACCTGCGGTCCAAATCGTACCAAATGCAACATCAAATAGGAATTATACGCACGTTACTCGCAATAATAATTCCATTTATACATAATAGATTAGATTCTACGATTTTGACAATTAAAATAATCAAAATTAAGTACATAAAATTTACAAGTATGCAAAAATAGCAGAGGTTACAAAGTCTGATGGATGTAGAATTGTCAATCGTCATGTTTCAAAAGCTTCTTCGAATCGATTGTACGGCCATACGAGTTTGCGATTCGAGTAAATAAAAGAGGAAGGAAGGAAGGAAGGAAGGAAGGAAGGAAGGAAGGAAGGAAGGAAGGAAGGAAGGAAGGAAGGAAGGAAGGAAGGAAGGAAGGAAGAAAAGAAGGAAGGAAAGGAGTCGAAAGAGCGGCTATAGGCTACTATAGGGACTATAGACGGGTAAAAGGTGGAAGGTAGGACTAGGAGCAAGCACAGCACGAGAGTGAGATGGAGTGACGTGCGAGCCGAGTAAATGTTTGCGCCTCGTTTGACCTGTTCGCGCTGCTTTTCGATCTTGTTGGAGAGAGAGAGAGAGAGAGAGACTCGCGTGATTAATTAGTCGGCTTTTCACTGCAACAGGCAACCTCTTGGCTCTCTCGTGCTCTCTCGGTGAGCATAACTGGTTGCCAGGGAGAACGAATTATAGGCAGTGTGATCTGTGTGATCTATGTGATAGTGTGATCATATGCGATGTGACCGCTCGATGCAGTTGCACGTGCGTGCAGTACACGATCATGCACGACGCTGCGCTGCGTTGCATTGCGTTGCAAGGAGTGCGAGGCTGCGAGGACGAAGAAAGACACGTTCTCTCTCTTTCTCATGCGCGAGACCAGCACGCATGCCGCTGGACCATTGTTCGTTCCAAGCAATTCCAGGCTTCGAAACGGTTCTCAGCGAGTCGTTGCTCTCATCGAAGCGATTCTTCGCGCGGATATTTACGACGCGTGAGCGCGTCAATGTAATCTCGTCATTTGAAATCGAAATAAGACCATTAGCGACAGATGATCTATATCTAGAGAATTTGAGATGTATAACAATAAAAAAATCTCATATTTATATTTAAAAAGAATAATTTCTTTTTACAAATACATTGAATGTTGTCGAAGCGGTTAGCTACGATGTCCGACGTCGAATTTCGAAAGTCTAGGCTCGATCGTAAAGCAGTCTCAATCTTCTCGAGTGTTTGCCGCTACTATACATATCTGGTATCTGGTAGTATTTACTCGGCGAACAACGGTAGCCGTGTCTCTTGGCGCGCATCTACATTGGTAGATCCACAAATCTACCAACAGGTTTCTCCACTCCTCTCGCACCTTTGCTTCAACACATTGGAGAATGTTAACAAAAATACGATTCATCTATTTTAATAAATATATTTTTAGACAATGCTGTATCGTCATATCGCCTGAAAGATGCCAAGTGAAAAAGTTGAAGAGTCGAGAAGATCGATTTGACATCTCCATTGAAATCGCGTCGCGCGAGCATATGTAAACAATCAAGTCGAATCTCTGACAATTGTGGAGCGAGGATATTCGACAGATTCGCTAATTCCCTTCCACGAATTTATTGCGTTTGGAAAAGCAAAAACTCACTCGATGAATTCCGGTCGCGCAGTGATGAATGGAGCGACGTGATTGCACTCGAGGAATGTCGATAAAAACTTAAAAACTTAAAAAGAGAAAGAAAAAAAATATCTAAAAGGACATGTTAACAATTAGAAAAAGGCTAGAGGTGTTTAAATATATATAAAAATAAAGGAGAGAGGAAAAGGATGATTTTTCTGGGCATTTCCGGCCTAATGATAACGATCGATGTGCAGGCGTGAGAACAATTAATAAAGAGTAACGAGCTCGATGTCAAAGTATGCGTAATAAGGCCGATTAGTTATGGCACGAGATTTTCTCTCTCTCTCTCTCTCTCTCTCTCTCTCTCTCTCTCTCTCTCGGTAACCTCGCTGTCACGACGTAGACTGCTACACGGCTGGGTGGTCGAGCATTCGCAGTTTCCGTGCAACTCGGACTTCGTCGCAGGAGGAGGGCAGAGAGGAGAGACTACCTAACGACTCGCTAACTAACAAAACAAACAAGAGGTAGCTAGTACCCCTCTCATCTCATCTCGCTGATTATATACCCCGCGGGATCCCTATACACGACAACGACGCCTCTTTCTTTCTTTCTTTCTTTCTTTCTTTCTTTCTTTCTCTCTCTCTCTCTCTCTCTCTCTCTCTCTCTCTCTCTCTCTCTCGCGCGCGCGCGCGTTTCTTCCCGGTTCCTCGATCCTCTCCTTCGTCTCCGTCTTTTTCTTACCCTCACTGACTCGGTCTTCTCTCACGATCATAAATTCGGAAAAGTTGATGTTACTCTTAATGAACTAATTCACTCGCATGGGAGAATTCGTTTACGTGCGTGATTTATATTCGCAAATGGGATTTAACTAATTGTAAGTTGTATTTGAAAGTAATTGCAAGACAAATGCAAATGTAAATGCGAAAACGAATAATTGCACTGCTCGGAAAGAAAAAGATGGAAAAGTCTGTGTCGAAACGCAGTTATAATATACACATACATAGTTTTCGCGTTTAATTTTATTAGTTTTATATGCTGTGTAGTAAAAGTGTATTTAAAAAACGTAAAAGGATAAATATAATACTTTAAAATATAATACTTTACGATACGTTAATGTATTTATAAAAAGACGCAGTGACGTTCCTTGTCCGAACGTTCCTGTTCCGTCTTCCTCGAAATAGATGAATGCGAGACGAGATAACTCTGGAGACTTGTTATCGGGGCCCGATGGTTCCTCATCGCTGCACTGGCCGCGTTCCTCACTCATCACTCTCATCAGTCTCATCACTGGCGCGTAGAGCTCTTATCTTGGATAAATTATCGAGAAATTCTCGGATCCGGGTCCTTAAGCTTAAGGCTCGGGGAATGCCGGGGATTGGGTCGATTGGGTAGTGGGCACTGAGAGAGAGATGATGGATCAGCTCTTTCCTCGAGCCCTTCTTTCGACTTGTCCTTTTTCCCTCGTTCTTGAGACGGCCGTCAAACTCTTGGAGCAGGGACTTTGGAAGGCAGAGGAGAGGAAAGGAGAGAAAAGAGAGAAACGGAAACACGAAACTGCCGGATTACCTACCTACCTACCTACCACCATGGGGCCGTACGATCCTTTCTGTCAATGGCGTAGCAACGCCGATTATCGATTCTTTCAGGACAGAATAGATAGATTTCGAGAGAGAGAGAGAGAGAGAGAGAGAGAGAGAGAGAGAGAGAATCAAATCGTCATTTGACAATTTTTAATTTTAAGAAATTGTACGTGTATGTGTATTGTTTATATTACGACTTTAATTTTAACAAAATATTCCATTAGCAATTTAGTCTCATACAACTATCGTGAAGATATAAATAGAAAATTTAAGGATTGTCGAGTAATTTTTTGTTATCGTAAATGCATAAATTCTTGCTCGGAGCTCTAATAAAAGTTCTAATGGAGTTTAAACATTTTTTTTAGAATTTCCGCAAATAAGTCATAATTTCTCTTTTAAAGAAAGCTCGTTAAAAATCTCGTTGCTTTTCAAGCATAGTAAACTTGACACATGTTGCAGGAATAATGTGAAAAGGGAGATAGTGGAAGGCGAGAGGAGAGAGGAGAGAGAAGAGAGGCGAGAGGCGAGACAGGACAATGCATGGCTAGGAGGACCCTATGGGTCCATGGTGCACGGCTTCGTGGCTTCGTGGTTTCGTGTCCGGAGGGCGCGATGTTTATCGGCTCTTTCGATGTAAATTATGGCCATACGCTATAGAGTTCGCTACAGCGCGCTGCATGGCGCGCAAAAGTATTCGGGCTCCGAGTAGTCCGAGTTCAGGGTCGGATCTTTGTGATAGAGGGGTTTAACCGCGTACTGAACGCGTTTCTTATTTAAAACTTGCACTTTTCAGTAAATTTGTAAAGCCCTGAGTCCGAAACTATACATTTAGAAATTATAGTAAACTGACAATGAGTGTAACATGTGAAAATGAAGATTGAAAAACAAATGAAAAAAAGTTTTCAATATTTACAGTTGAATGTTTAAATAAATTTGAAAATTCATGAGATATTATAAGATGATCGATTTTGTGAAACTCGTTTGCGCAATTACAACCACAAATGGTATTCATATACTATATGAATCATCTTGTTTTTGTCTGAAGCGTCGTTTCGTCCATCTCCCACCTTGTCTCTCTTTCTCTCTCTCTCTCTCTCTCTCTCTCTCTCATTCTGCTCTTCTCGCACTTTCTTTTTCCTTCTCAAGCAACTCGCTTTCTCTAAGATGGAATGCCATTGACTCCATGCATATCTGGCAACAAGGTTCCTCCCGACCCATCTCACATACCGGGTGATCTTCGTTTATCCGAGTATTAAAAGATTTATGAACGCAAAGTACTTACTAAGATTCTGAAAAATACACATAGATGAAACTCTCAAGACTACAGACGGCATTAGTTTCAGCGCAAGTAGTTTGAATATTGTGAAAAATCTAAAAATTCTGAAATCAAGTATATACAAATTTAACAAACATAAAATAAAGAATCGAAGAATAATCTTTTACAAAGATCTTCTCTCTTATCGTAATACGAGTATTGAAGTTTCAAATCGTAAAATTTGACAAATTTTATAATTTGTAATTAAAAAATATATTTATCGCATTAAAAAGTACATTTTCTACAAAAGCATACATTGATATGGTGAAACTCTCTCGAGTTTTTTTTTATACAATACATTACACATGTATAAATTTTGAGATTTTTATCAATACAAATACATAGGCGAACGGATAATTTTTTGCTCAAGTATGCCACCCGTTAGACGCGTTAAGATGAGTCTCTCAGTATAAACGGGATGAGATGGGATGGGACGGGATGGGAGTCAGAGGCTCGTTAGCGGCACGAGGGGAGTCAACACTGTTGCCAGATTGTTATCCCTACCTCGGCGGACGATGCAGTCTCGCCGCAGCAAGGCTGACCGAGTGCAATAAGCCGCTCTGCAACACCCGACAACTTTGAAACATGTTATACGAGAGTACCATTTGATTCTCGCACTTGTGCGTAATTATAAAATCTAGTAATATAGCGATAGAGAAAACTTGTTGAAATACCTTTTTCAACAAGTAAAACGAAATTGCATCAGCTAAATTACATATATCAACATCCTCTGCGTAATTTGTAAATTAATTTATTTGTAAATTAAATCCAAATCAGTCTACGATAGATAAAAAGATTTCAAGAAGCAACAATCGCTATTACCTCCAACCCAATCGATAGTTTACATTCATCAATCTTGAAATGATGCATAAAATAAGAAATGTGTAAACTTACCAAACGATCGCTGCGTTTCCAAAATAATAGAGTAGCAGAAAAACGACGGCGCAATACGGATTAGCTAGGCCATCTTGCGTTAGGTACTGTTGCTGCTGTTGCTGCAGTTGCTGCTGTTGCTGGGCCAAGACAGCTTGTTCCTGTGGATGTAACTGAATCACAGGAGTGCAGGCGACGTTTAGCCGGCCGGCAGCCAATCGAATCACGTAGCCAATTGCGACTGCCGCATGACAAATAGTCAAAAAGACTATCGCACGCTCTGCAAGCAATTATTATCCATGTTTTAGAAGAATTTAAATACAATGGCATGAAAAAATGCCAAAACAGCAGAATTAAAATCAGAATCAATCAAACGACTTCGCTTTGCGAGAAAGATTTTCTTACCTGCGGGGCTGGTCAGTATAGGCCGTTTGCGTGGCTTCAATAATGTCAGGATCGCGATCGCGACGGAGACTAAGGACACCGTTACGAATACAGCCATCCAGGCCTCCGCGAGCCTCTTGTCTTTCTGGGACCAAAGGATATCGGCATCGCAAGCGGCGGCGCATCTTCCAGAGCGATTGAGGAAGATGTATAATCCAGACTTGGCGTACCAGGAACAGCCCCAAGGTCCGTTGCTAGTGCTTATCGCCTAGATGATAATACATGTAATGTTTAATCGAGTAACAATTTTTAATATAGATATTCATCTTTATAACATGTATATTCGCTAAAAAACCTGAATAGGATTAGCCGGCCCTGGCTCGCCCGGTCCTTCCATGCACATGTGCTGGTGATTGTTTTCCGGTGGAAACTTGGAACAGTTCAATGCAGCGGGCCAGGGAAAACCGAATCCCTGAAGAACCGGGTAACAGCGTGCCCGCACTTGTTCGCACAGACCTCGACAGGGACCTATAGGTGCGGGGACCTTCTCGGTACACATCGGAGCATACACCGAACACAAGAACAGATGCAATTGCGCACTGCAACATGTTATTAACAATCAGAGATCAGCAAAAGTCAGATCTTTTAACATTCTGCCTCCATCTTTTTAAATTATTTATTATTCAAAGTTTCAACACATGTATTGCGTTTAATAGATAGATATTATTAATTATTAGAAATTTATCTAATGTGAAATCATCACCGATATACCTAAATATAAGTGTAAATAATAATCCAAGGTGTCCAATGTGTGCATGCGTAAAAAAATTATTTCGTTAAATTATTATTATTATTGTTATTATTATCATCCGTTATAAAGCAAAGATTGCTATAAGATTGCAGTTATAAAGAAAACGCTTTTACCATTAATAAATATTAATAATATAACGTATACTATTCGATAAAAAAAAAAATGATATGCGTAGAAAGAGCATTTACCTGCATCCGTATTGAATGAGCGGGCTGAACGTTTGTAAGGTAAAATCGGCATCGCCTTGAATCTCATGACCAACTAGATTCGGCATGACAGTGACATTGTAGCCAAGGCCACGACACATCTCGATTCTGATCGGCTCGCAGGCGCCGTGCGCGCACCATATTGCACGTATCAACGTCAACAACGGTAACAAAATCCAACGCATTTTCCGCGAAAAACCTTTTTCAATAAATATTCCTTACGTCGTAAACGTTATTTCACCTTTTCTATCGTACATGGCACACTCGCCGTGCTGGAAGTGCTGCAACTTTTGAGATATGTCTGTCGATCGTGCATCACGCGGTTTCAAGTTTCAATCAGAAACTCGAAGAAGAAGCATAATGGACCTGTAACGTGGAAATAGAAGAGAGATAAAATAAATACGTGTGTGTGTGTGTGTGTGTGTGTGTGTGTGTGTGTGTGTGAATCAAGTTTTACAATTAACTCGATTTAATTGAAATTTCTGGTAAATAAACAACTTGTAAAAGCGTGAAAATTTAATACGGAAATATGTGTTGTATACCTATATTAAAAATGCACATAGAAAAACATCGAGAGTTAATTAAATTCAAAATATGACTAAGAGAGATGTGCTTTTTCAGAAAGATCAATAAAGATTTAATTTTATTGTTTATTCAACTGGACTCACTTTCTTGTCGTAATTACAATCCTGTCATAGCTTTATTTGAAGAGCCGTCAAATTCAATCTTGACGAATAGTTCAATCAACTTGTTTGTGCATTAAATGAGATCATCAATTTCAATTGGTGCTTCTCTCCAATGTAGATTCGGTCTTGCTTTTAATTTAATCAAGTTTCAACAACTAAGATCTCAACGATAACTTGACATCGCACTCTGTCCTTTGCGACGCAGATTGAACTTGATGAAATGTACGTAGATTTCTCTCATATACACATACACACACTTTAATTTAATAATTTAGAAATAAATTTGAAAAATAATTAACCTTACTTTACATATATGTATAACGTGAAACGCAGGCATCTTATATTGTTTCTTCTCTCAGAAAAGGAACAGTTTGTAAACCATTCACGAGGAACATGCGTACGCATGCATGCACGCACGGCACGCACGCATGTACACACGCACGCATGCATGCACGCACGCACGCATGCACGTGCGCACACAGCAATGATTTAATTAACAATTCACGAGCCAGCCGATCCAATATGTGACGCGCGACACGCGCGCGTTTAAACAACCGTGGAAGTGCGATTTCAAATGTAAAATGTAGAAATAGAATCGATCACAATAAAAGCATTGGCGATCGGACAATCATGGAAGACGATAACGCGTGTTACAATGATCCTTCAGTCGGATCATTGTGAATTTAATTAATCGGCGAATTAATCGCCGAAAAATAGCCGGGCTGAACGCGCGATCCTCCCTCGTCGAAGCTTTCCGTGCGACTAAACGCTCTTCCCTCATTGCTCGCCGTTCGCCGTTCTTCGCTCGTCGCTCGCCCGACCGCCGACGCGACGCGACGCGACGCGACGCGACGCCTCACGTTCGACGCCTACGGATTGCGCCCTAGTGACATCTGTTTATCCCTCCTTCCCACGCTTATTCGCCTCTTTACAGGGCCTCTTAGCTCTCTTCTGTTCTCCTCTGCATGATTCCTCTTTCTCCACTGGCAGGGAATAGGGATTTCCGTCCTGTCGTCCTCCTATATATACATACACATTTCGTATTTCATATGCGCCACTGCGCCTTCTTCGTTTGGCGATCGAGTCCAATCGACTCTGATATTTCGCGTTCGATATGTCGCGCGGAATCATTTTTTATATATCTTTTACATTTTATATTACTTGCGTATCTTATTTATGAAAGAAAAAATATGAGAGAGAGAGAGAGAGAGAGAGAGAGAGATTCCTAAATTTGAGCGGTTGGAGAAATGCGCTGCAAATAGTAAAGAAATTCATTCTTACAAGGAAATTATCAATATTAATTGGAGCTTGCATTTAATATGACGTGAAAATTAGACGCACAACACCTGGGCAAGTTGAAATTTTCGCGTGCGAAAGGAGAAATCATTTTCATCATTTTTTAACGCAGTTGCTACACCTACAAAAGAGAGAGAGAGAGAGAGAGAGAGAGAGAGAGAGAGATGTCAAGAGTAGAGAGATTAGGAGAGAGGAAAGAACAGCAGTCACGTTTTTATTATCATATCCCGATGTTTGGCAGCATTATAGTTAATTTAAGACTGGCTTTACGGGCTGTATTTTCTTAATTAGTATAATTGCACAGCTCTGGTAGAAACACCCTTTTTTCGTATTCTCTTTCTTTCGCGCTTCCTTCTTCGTTCGGAGGTTCATTTATCGCAGAGTGACTATCTTCCTTGAGAATTCGAACAGAGGGAAATAAATTAATTATTAGCACAAAATATATAAAGATAGCATCCTAGCAAACGAGAATGGATTAAAATGGATTGAATTTTTTCTATCCGAATGCGTATTTTAAATAGCAAATACTTTTTTTTGGATTTAATTAGATTCAATTGTATTCAATTAAATTCAATTGAATTAAAAAACTGTATTTCCTATTCAAAATTTTGAATTGAACAGTATTCACAATGCATAGAAGAAGTTATAATATTATTTTTAGATTAAAAGGCAGATATGCAATTCCTATAAATGAATAAAAATGCATTCAGGATTGAAAAGCATTCATTTTAATATCCGTGAATCAATATTTCTGAAAACCTAAATCCATTTCAATTCATTTCAATCCATTCTAGTTTGCTGGGGATCATCGTGGATATTCATACCATTGTATTTTCTTCAAGCGTGTTCTCGAATCGTGTATCATTACAATTCTGTTATAATACACACACACACACACACACACACACACGCGTGCGCGCACGCACACACACACACACACACACACACACACACACACACACACACACACACACACGTATTAAAAGAGAAGATCCTCGTCCGTGTCGTCTAGTAGGACATTGGCACTCCGAATGAAATGGTAAGAAGAAGACTGTCGACTGTCATATGATCGCTTCGTTTTCCATTCTTGTATCTTCTTAAGGCGATAAAATTCTTCTCGCTCGTACTCATCAAGTTCGGTGACAATATATGCGAGGGTCCGTTCTAACCGAGGTATAATAATGTAACGAAGAGCGTTTACGCGACGTCTTGTTGTCTTGATTATTCGGTCGAGGATCCGATAGTTGTGCTGCAATGACGCCAATTTGACCAACAGATCTATTGCCTTTCCATAATTGATCTTCAATCTAGCCACCTGTTGCGAAGTATCGGGATATGTGTATATAGAAGCTTGCGGAACATCACCAACGGACAACAATATTTACTCAATTGATAAAAGCAAAACGGTTAATTGTTTTTTATCATATAGCTTTTTATCATATGTATACTGCATGCATATAATGGTGCTAAATGCACATAATCACTTGTTGACCGCCTCTGGCCAATCCGGTAAATTTGAAGGGATCGGCGCCACTGCGGAAGGCCTCGTAAATCCATAGTCGAATCCCACCGATCATCTCCTGTCTGGTTCGAATCTTGGTTTTGGCCTTGTCGACCGCCTGTAGGACCAGCTCGTTTACTCCACCTGTCGCGTAATTAACTTCGACCAACGAGAAGGCCGCGTCTCTCATAACTTGGCCAAGCTGCAATTTATTCTTGAGTAATTGCAACATAATCTCGCGAAATCGAATTAAGAGACCATCGATCCGTTTCGAAAGCAAATCGCGACCCCTACGGGCACAGGTCAAACGGCATTTCACATTTGTATGCGAGCTGGATGTTGGAAAAACTGCTAGTCTGTCTACAATCTCCATAATTGTCTGACATCGAAATTATATATGGATCATGATAAAATTGATGTTCAGTTTTATTGATTTTTTTCATTAAAAAAAAAAAAAAAATTTACGACTTTCAATTTTAATTATCACGTATTTCGATCGTTATGTATTGAGTTTGTACGGACATGAATTCACAGAGGCATCGGTGGTTCAGTGGTAGAATGCTCGCCTGCCACGCGGGCGGCCCGGGTTCGATTCCCGGCCGATGCATAAAATACTTTTTTATTAAATTTTTTATTACATAAAATATTAACGTTTGAAACTCAACAATTCGATTTCTCTACTGTCTCGCGATTGATTTCACATTTTCATGGACAAAGACAAAAATAATAATTTTGCATCGGCCGGGAATCGAACCCGGGCCGCCCGCGTGGCAGGCGAGCATTCTACCACTGAACCACCGATGCTTATGCTCGGCTTTGCCAACTAGTACATTCTTCTTTCACATACAACTCTTTCACATTCAACTCTTTTTCTTTTTATACCTCACTTTCAATTATTTATAATTTACAATTTATAATTAAAAATGTTTAATCTTTCGTGTAATTGTTTAAAACATTTTTTCTTCATAATAATTATTTTATTAGAATAAATTGTATAATAGAAACTATTTCAAACAAGGAATTTTATTTAAACAAATCCTTGCTATTTTTCTTTATGAATAATTACTAGTCTTTACTAAAGTTAATGATTCAAGTCCCAATACTGTTCGCCGTACTCTCCATTTTTGTTACCCCATTTCACCTAAAAAAAGTTATGTGAATTATAAATAATAAATTACATTTAAACAGATATTAATAAATTGATAATTATTCAAGACGTTACTTTAATAGTTTTAATTTACAAAATGATATAAAATACAAAGACGTACATAAAATACAAAATAATATTGACAAGTTAAAATTATGATGTACGTATATAAAGGAATATACTTGTGTATGATGACGAAATAAGATAATTACCTTGCCGCTAAAACGGTTGTTGTCAAAATCTTTTCGTTCGAACCTTTGTTCCCATTCGATAGGATTCTCACAGACATAACCAAATTCAAGTTTAAGAGGTGCCAAATGTTCCGAAAATATATCTCTACAATAAACATTTACAGTTCATCATCAAAATACATTTACAGTTTTTTTGTCATTTTACATAAATGTTATGTCTTATATTTAATTCACTTTAAACAATCTATAATTCGCATCAGAATTTATAAGATTCCGTTCGAACTACTTGTGTGCCGGATGAAACAAAAGATATTTACACATATACATATACGTATTAAAATTCATACATATGTATATGTAAAAATGCATGGCATACAAAAATTAGAAATAAAATTCTGTCTTGAAAAATTTAGTGCCAATTATTCATAAATAGATACATAGAAGATTTGACTCACTGAAAGTATTGTCCCATCGACAAAATATCTGATGCTCTTTTCTGTTTTGAGGTCCCTTCTTTATTCACAATTTGTGAATTTATAATCATAATTAAAACAAATTAATATACATGTACGTACATATAATATTGTTATATAAAATGCACACAATCGAATCACGATTTATATATATATTTACCTGTCAAAGTCATTTCTGTACGTTTTTCCAATAAATGGGGTGTGACAAAATTTATGAAAAGCAGTATTGTTGCCATTTGTATAAAAAATAAATTAAAATTATATTTTATCCGCATTATATCTAATAATATAACTATAAACTTGCAATCCGTTGTTGTCTTATAGAGTGAATGGTAAACTACTGAAGAGGAGGACGTATTAAATAGGAGAAATTATGGTCTCTGCATCACACGTTTTTTTGTCGGATAATATGCTCTATTTAATACAAGAGTGAAAGTGTACTAATGTAATGCATCATTGATGTAAATTTTATTTTTAACATAACTGTCTACCTTCTAGTTTACAAATAATGTGCTATATTAAATATTATAATACAATTGCAAACTTGTTTTAAACATTATTATTCTGTATTTTGCATAATATTTTATTTCTCTCTCTCTCTCTCTCTCTCTCTCTCTCTCTCTCTCTCTCTCTCTCTCTCTCTCTCTCTCTGTATATTTCTGTATATTATTAACAACAGATATCTAAAGAAGACTAAGTAGCATTTAAATACTCAATTATTTATCGTACGACAGGAGATTGCTGTTTTTCGCACACTTCATCAAGGATTGAATTAACTTGACAAATCCAGTATCTTTTGGTTTTTCTAGACCACGCAGTACACGGTTCTTCATCACAGCGACAAATTCTCGATTACTAAGTTGTCCGTCCACTGTAGAACAAGATCCATCATACAATTTAATCATGTTTTAAATACATTTTACATATTTAATACACATTTAAGATACATTTAATGCTATATCATGCTATAACTTGTAAGAAAATTAAGCTTTTCTTAGTAGAGTATGTATTAAATTAAATACAGTATTTCTATTATAATAAAAAATCAACTCACTATTTTCGTCGAAAATCGTGTATACCACTTGAATGATATGATCACTTAGATCAACATGTGCTACAGTTTTTGCTACATGTTTTAATGTCGCTGCAATATCATATTGCACAATTATATATCCAAATAATTAATATAGCAATAAAAATGCTTGATATTTTTAATTATTACCGATTGTTTTTTACAATCGACGAACCATAATTAATTAATATTCTAAATTATTCTATTGTTTCAGAGTTTCAAGATGATTAGAATATTTAATCAACCGACAATTCTATTATTTTATATACCTTGATCGATAGATGCACCGGCTATATGATAAAATGTCAGGGCTGTATCAACATCATTAATGTTGTTTAAAAAATGGAAAAACTTGAGATATTCTTCTTTGCTGATCCCTTTCGGATCTTCTTTAAAACTATAAATAATTATGATTTAATATATATGATATAATTTAAAAATTTTAGATTTTATGGTTATAAAAATTAAATATTTTCACACTCACGTTTTTTTCACTCTCTTCAACATTTTTGCCTTCTTTTTCGCTGGATATCCAGCATAAGCCAATAACAATTCCGTAAAATCTATCTCGGTGATATTGCCATGCTCGTTTGGATTTCGTCGTTCAAACTAAGCAAAAAAAAAAAAAAAAAAAAAAAAAAAAAAAAAAAAAAAAAAAAAA
>NW_017259190.1:4792165-4795710 GCF_001594045.1 Atta colombica
TAATAATATGGAATTAGTGGCTGTGTACATTATGACAAATCTGTAAGATCGATATACTATACTTCAAGACTCAAAATTGCTCGTTGCAGCTGCTGCTGAAAATCCAAGAATTTCTCGATTGTTAGCTTTTGATTCATTTGTGGTCCAAAAAAATATGTTGTTAGCGCAGAATTTACTCCCTAAAATTCCAATAAAAAAAAATGATTAAGATTTTGTTTAGTCAATCAAGTCTGATTGTGCTTACATATATTATATATGATTGTGCTTTATATATAATATATTTCAAATTAATAAGCATTTAATATTTATTGTTCACGATGATATACAACAAAACTAGAAAACTATAAATATTATAACCTTAAATGTATTTCCTGTAGTCGCGTGATCGCGATGTCGAGTACCTATACTAGTTTGTTGTCGTATCAATGTAGCTACTTTTCCAAATTCTTCGGAATCTACATCACCATCTCCATTAAAATCAAACATTCTAAAGGCGATTTCAAAATGACGTCTAGAAGCTGTAAAACAGATTTGAAACTTGATGTTCCTATTATGCAATGTGAAAAGTTCAATTGATATACATTCGAACGAAAATGTATTTTTAATTACATTGCAAACATTTTTATACATAATTTCATACATAATTAAAAATTGACAAAATAAACGACTTACTTGATAATACAGTCAATAAAAAGATATAATCTGAGAAAGTAATAAGGCCTGCACTGCCTAGTTTGTAGAAGATGCTATCTTCGTCCAATTCTAATTCTAATTTAGTGTGAATATTCTAAATAGGAAAGGAAATATTTTTATTAAAAAATATCTCTTGATTGAGTACTTTTCATTGAATTTCATTTACGTACCTTTGGGTCGTAACGTTTGTACTGATCTAATCCAAGACCTGAAAATTAATGTAATTCTTATTATTACATATTTTTTAATATACTATCTTATATGAGAGAAAGATAGATCTGATAATATAATCTTGAAAAAAATATAATAATATATATTAAATATAAATTATAACTTTTAAAAATGTTAATTGTTTTGCACATGCAAGAAAAGCTGCATCACAAGGAATCAGTCAAGCACGTCACAGTTAATTAAAAAATTTATATTTAACAATATTTCATTTAAGAAGTGAGGAAAGTTGCATATAGAAGGGGATATGGGATTACCATCAGGCTGTTTCACACCAGGTGTCATCGATCTTAAAAAGTCATCTGGCGTCATAAATACTTCGTGTATATCATTGTTTGTGACTTGAAGAGTTGCAAAGTAACGGAATACTTTGTCTGGTGTTGAATAATGCCTCATACGATTTTCATATTCTATTATCTGCATATAAAACAATTAAGAGAATAGATAGTCGCGAATTTTTAAATTAATTAATGTGCAAAATTATCAATTTTTAATTTTAGGAAATACTTGTACTACGATATTATTCATATCCGATTTTGGCAATCAACAGTTTATACAAGATATTAGATAGGAAATTAGTATGGAAATGTTTAGTTAGCAGAGCGAAGCAGGTAAGTTGTTATTACAATTTATTGTAAATAATTGTAAATAAAAAAATCCAATTCCAGAATTATGTTTTAACCAATATAATAAAATTTTGAAAGTCCTACCATTTGGTTGCTGCATATTTGGTGTGATAGCTCGGAGAAAATCATTAGGTGTCATATAGATTTCAATACCTTCTAAATTAATTACTTTTACAGTCGCGAAGTAACGAAAGATTTTGTCAGGCGTCGAATATGCTCTAATCCTATTCTCATACTCTATTATCTGTAAAAATACTTGAGCCTGCATCGTTCTGCATAGACATATACTAGTACAAGTAAAAGTACATTGTAAAATCTACAGTGCTATTTTAACACAGAGAAAAATAATTATTTTATACATGCATATATATCTCCCTCTTTCTTATTTTACTATGTAATTAATCTTAATAATCTTGGTAATCTAACTCTCAAAGACAATCTTGAAAAATTATATATATGCATATATTACTATGGCTAATGCAAGTCTTTAATAAACCTTTCTATCACGAAATCCAATTTTCTGTTTTTTGTTTTTCTTCTTCTTTTGTACATCTTGTTCTATATTTTCCATGTTTTCATTATTCTGAGTCTCTTCTGAGTCCAAGATACTAGCAGCATCTACTTTAGGTACTATATTAAGCAGACTGCAAAATATAGAACAATATAGAACAATTGATATGTTGAATAATATATTTAATGTATTGCATCATTTGATTACAATTAATATTATTTACTTCACTTACCGTTGCCAATCAAAACTTACAGTTATAGCCATACCAATGCAACAAAGTGCAATTGGAATACTATAGATAAAGCGAGATTTTCTTCTAGTATGACCAAAATTTCTAAAATTACGAGTTTGATTGTATTCATATATATTTTTTCGACAATTTTTCTGTAATTCTACGAGATAGAATGTATCAACGGTCGTAAAAAATTTCCGTTGCAAACATTGTCGAAATACAGATGTGCTTCTGCTGAATAACATTGTTTAAACTACACTGAAAAATTCAAAATATTTATTATTAATTAATTTAAAGAATTACTAATATTATTTTAGGCGACTTGTAATCAATAAAGAATGTACGTATGTACATATAAGTTTTATCTAATATGTGTATGCATGTACCTATTTCATTAAGGACGGATTGTTCCACTTTTCGGTAAATTTAGGCTCACTGTCTTACTCTCGTAACTCTTTTATGCTCTTACACTTTTATTATTTTGTTTATCCTATAGATAAATTATCACATAGTTCATCCGCGAAGATGGAACAACTATAATAATATTATATTAATAATACGAATATTATGTATACATGATGTAAAAATTCAAGCATAGAAAGAATTGGAAAGAACGAAAAACGGCTCTATTGATCTCTACATCTATAAAATATACTACGTAGCAACATTCGTGAAATTTCTCAGTGGATAATATACCATATGATAACTGTTTTATTAATTCCGTTACCGACGAGATCATAGAAAAATACCTGAGAGGGATCATGCCAGTCTTTTTCCTATTATTATCGAAATCGCTCGCTATGGATGACACTACCACTATGTATGTACGGTATATGTACAGAGAGAAATTTGAGAGAGGACATGACGGCCCAAAATTAGAGCACTAATATAGATATTCGCATCCGCCATTTTTAATCCTCTCTCCACTCTTTATTTTCTCTTCAATCTTCTCAATTAAGGTGCACAATAGAAGAAAGGAATTAGAAATAAAGAATAAAGATTTCAACCTATCAGAAATCGGATACATCGGAATACATGATTTTTGATAAGTTGGTATTGTTATTCCGTATTCCTTATTTCTTCTATTGTGACTGCACCATTAATTTAGCGGTGGAGTGAAGAGATAGAGATAGAGATAGAGATAGAGATAGAGATAGAGAGAGAGAGAGAGAGATAGAGAGAGAGAGATAGAGATAGATAGATAGATAGATAGATAGAGAGAGAGAGAGAGAGAGAGAGAGAGAGAGAGAGAGAG
>NW_017259190.1:4795745-4799876 GCF_001594045.1 Atta colombica
AGAGAGAGAGAGAGAGAGAGAGAGAGAGAGAGAGAGAGAGAGAGAGACTTCGCACAATAAGGGGCTCCGCACAATAAAAGAAACAGAAAACAGAGAATAAGAATTTCAATCTATTAGAAACTGTATATTCCATAATACGTGATTTCTGATAGGTTCCTTTTATTGTGCGGAGCCTCAGAGAGAGAGAGAGAGAGAGAGAGAGAGAGAGAGAGAGAGAGAGAGAGCAAAGATTAAGGAAAGAAACAAAAGAGCGAGAAAAGGACTAAAAATGACAGAATACTCATAGCCTTATCTGTAACATTTTGCAATTAATAGGTTTTGATCCTCTCTCAAGTTTCTCTCTAGTATGTATAATATGTATCTGAGAGTAGATATCCCAGCCTTTTTCATGTATCGAATCTCGTAGGGTAATGTCCACGTTTTTATGCTTCTTCACTATGTTATTACATAGATGGTTAAACAAGGACGAACGATCAAAATTGATTATTCGTCTTTGTCTAATCCACGTCTTTTCCACATAAAAGTATGGAAAAGAACTACACACACACACATTGATACATGAAAATGGCTGGAATGTCCACTCCCAGGTTTCTCTTTGATGTACATTTTTAATTTGAAAACTATGTGATTACATACATTTTCTTACACTATCGATAAAATCGTATCGTTGAAAGTAGATGTAATTTGTGTCTGTACTAAATCCTCATGCTAGAAACATATTGATTATCCATAGGAAGGTTAGGGAACATTTATATTGGCCGTAATAGTAACCATATGGATCTGAGTACAAAAATTGTCGTAACTTATAGCGTTTTCGGCCCGCTCGGGTTTGCTTAGATTAGAAAATGCTTCGCTATTGGTTGACATTACACGCTCTACCAATAGGAGAGCATGAAACATTATTACTTCAACCCAGGTTAGTGCAAACTCGATCGGACCGAAAACGCTATTAAAGATTGAAGTTGTAGACATTAGTAACGCATAAGTTTTGGCATATGATATACGATTTATTATCTTCTCTTGGAGACACGGTAATAAGTTATACATGAAATGTACGTTATACATGAAAGCTTGTGTGTTACTTATATCTACAATTTAAGTCTAAGCAAGTGTGACAATTCTTGTGCTCAGACTCTATGCCATAATCTGTAAAAAATTGATCAATCACCTTCGATTATTTCTTAATTTTTACAGTGAAATAAGAGGAATTAATACTCGACTGTGCATAATTAGTCAAGAAAATTTTTATAGATTACGGCATACGGCGTACGGTCAATATAAAATAAATGCTTCTATGATTAGTATGCTTCTATATCTTGATGGAGGAATTACAATTAGTACAGACACGAACCATCTACTTTCGATGATACAATTTTATCGATAGTGTCGGAAAATGTATAGTCACATAGTTTCCGAATGTCTGAAAATGGATGTACTGGCGGTAGTGTAGCGATAAGAGCGATTTCGACAGTAATAGGAAAAAGGCTGACTGTGGCCTTTCTCAGGTTTCTCTCTGCTTTAGGTGTGATCGCAGTATGTATATGTGATTGTGATTTATGTTGTATGTTACATTCGTAATTGTTCGAAGTTATAGAAGTTAATTTTCACTTGATTTTATTTATTGACGTGAAAAATGGGTAAAGAGAATGAATCGGATAGTGTGAAAAAAAGAAGAAAGTCTGTGAGTGCAAACAGCGGAACCTCAGTGAAAGACGGAGATATGTATAAGGTATAAAAGTTATAGATTTGGTTTAAAAAGTTACAGGATATTTAACGTAATATTGTAACATTTTTTGTTCGCTTCAAATTTCTAACGAAAATATACTTAAAAAAATATCATTTTTAATTTTCGCGATATCAAATGATGATTTCTATCATTCAAATTTTTTATTTTTTCGCTCAAAAATCGCTTGATTAATTGATTAGATATATTTTCGTCAACATCTTAGGTTAAGTTTAATGCATGAAATTATGATTAAAAAAATTAAACTAAATAAAATAAAATATATACCGGTATGTTTGCTTCCAGCGAACAATCCAGCTGACATTATTTATCGTCTAACGACAGAATGACGTTTTGAACATTGAAATGACGAATGAAGTAACGTCAGTTTGTTTGCTGGGTATATAGGGAATAAAAAAATGAATTTTTTTGCTTCTACTGCTGTCTTATTAACTTTTTCTCGTATCATTGTCAGATAATAATTAATTATGAAGAGAAAGAAGCTGTTGAGAGATTGTCTGAGGATGATTCCGAATGTTTTCTGGCAACTTGTAATGATATTCGAGCGGCGATGAGTAAAATAGCAAAATTAAAATCCAGTGGTGACTCAAACGTTTGTAACAGACATTCTACGTTATTCATTATTGTCAAATTTGCTTTAAACTTATTAAAACAAATGCTTTAGGTAAAAGATGATATTCGTGAGCTGCAAATCCAAACATCACTGGCTTTTATAGAACTGAAGAAACTAAATCGCATGGAAAAGTTCCGTACAAAATCTGCACGAGACTCTTTAGTGGCTGCAAAGAGTAGCGTTGATAGCAGACATTTGCATTTACAGAATCTATTGTACGAAGTGATGCATTTGAAGAAAGAAGTTATCAAATGTCTTCAATTCAAGTAAATTTTTATTATCTTTTGCAAAAGAACCTTTTGACTTTTTTTTACTATTACTTTAAATAAAATTGAATACTTTTATTTTCTTTGTTCTAGATCTAAAGATGAATTGATAGAACTTGTTTCAGAAGAAGAATTTTATAAAGAAGCTCCAGAAAGTATCTCGCGACATGTATGTATACATAAGTTTTACATAGGATACATTCCATTTTCATGCCCACATGCTGTTAGCATCAATTCATCCTTATTGTCTATCAAATGTTAAACAAGAATAAAATGTTAAATAAATGTTGCTTACAAGCGCTGTAAGTGCGTAAAACGGAGCGGACTTATAGAATTATAAATACATTTCGAGTATATATATAAAATTTAATTCTTTTTTTCTTTGCAATATGTATAAAATGTATACAAATATATTTTAGGAAATAACAAAGAATAATTCTCATCAACTGAGACTGGCTCGTTTAGAATGGGAACTGACACAACGAAAGCAATTGGCGGCATTGTGCGATGAATTGACAGAGAGTAAAAAGGCAGTAGCATCCAGTATTGAAACGAAACAAACTCGTTTGGACAATCTTGCGCCGCAATTACGCTCTATATTGGATGTAGGAAAATTTAACTTATTTAGAAAATATACAGAATGTTGTGTTTTTATTAAATGTGTGAATAACAAGTTAAATTTTTTTTCTTTTTTTTTTTTTTCAGGCGAGCAAACCGTTACAAGAAAGTCTTGGATTACCATTGGATAAAATTCGTCAGGAACATCAAAAAGCATCGTTGCTCGCATCACCGCTCTATGTATTGTATGCAAAAGCGTCTGCTTACAGAGATGCTTACGGTATAATTTGTATAAAGATTGGATATTATATATTTTTGTTTCATGAATAAAATTTTGTACAAATATCGTTTCTGCCGAAATATTTTATAGATAGTACGTTGCTAGTCAAGGTGGAAGGTGACGAAGATGAAGCAAAACGCGCAAACAATCATGACGGTTTGCAAGAGTCTGATTCGGATCCTGAGAATCAGTTGGAAAGTATCGTGGAAGAAACACCCGTGCATAAGAAAAGGCATCACAGATTATCCCGGGAAGCGAGGCAAGAAGAGAAACGATCTAAATTATTACAGCGTCATCCGTTACATGTGAAAATACTTATCACATTAAAAAGTGAGTTTTGAATAAAAAACATCTACTATCTTATAAGAAATGAAATGTTTAAAAGATATTTAAGTTAAATTGAAAGATAAGATCAAATAACATTGAGAAACAAAATTTATTTCATATTTATCAATTTGGATTTATAATTTTAAAATCTTGAGAAAAGA
Organism: Atta colombica; assembly: GCF_001594045.1. Taxonomy (NCBI): domain Eukaryota; kingdom Metazoa; phylum Arthropoda; class Insecta; order Hymenoptera; family Formicidae; genus Atta; species Atta colombica. The sequence goes on from NW_017259190.1 coordinate 4,799,695, forward strand.
AGAAATTTTATTGCAAATTTAAATTTTTAGATGAGACAAGGCTGACTCTTCACTTTTTTTACATGGTATATTTAAAAGTCGTTACAGTAGAATCAAAACTCGAAACAGAAGACTTGGGAGGTATTAGTGCTGGGTATGTATAACTCATATATATTATATATGTGTATATGTATATATATATA
>NW_017259190.1:4799976-4800818 GCF_001594045.1 Atta colombica
CAAATGTGACAATACTTTTCTCTTGTTTCCTTTGATTCGACAAGTTTGAGCTAATCTTTTAAATTGCATGATTAATTAATAGAGACATGCTAGTATCCGAGTCGGTTCTTCGCGAATTGTATCCACGGGATTTAGGATTGGAGAGTCCGAATCCTGCCAATCAGTATCAGCTGTCGCGGCATAATTTGGGATCATTTTCGTCTTTGGGACTAGGCATTCCTTACAGATGGGCACAAAGAATGGCTGGTCTACACTTTGTCTCATGTGACACGACCGAACAACAACAAAAGGTACACATCCTTGTAAAAAATGTTTACATGTATGTCCTATGACATAAACGTTAAAAATAGTTGCTCTGTTTGTAAGACAAAAAATTAATAACGGTTCAAACATATAAATCTCTTCCACGGTAGATGCGCAATTAAAGTAACATATTCTAATTAAAATTCAATTTTATGTCATTTTTATTTGTAGCTGACGAGTCAAGAATTGGCACAAGACTGTGTGGAGAGTGTGTTGAAAGAAATTAAACGGCGCATAAAAGCGAGACTGGATCTATGTATGGAAATACGACAACTAGAGTCCGGCAATCTACCAATATTTATCAGTACGACAGATCCCGTGCCACAAAAAATCTCAACGTCTTTGCATCGATTCACGACTATGACCTGGAAAAATTACTCAAATTATGTTGCTTCACCGGAATTTTACCAACGGGGATTAGTGTTATCTGTAGACATCTTTTATGAAGCTATACTTCGTCGTGGCAGTAGTATGATTATTATTATTATTATTATTATTATTATTATTATTATTATTATTATTATTATTATTATTATTAT
>NW_017259190.1:4801145-4809931 GCF_001594045.1 Atta colombica
TTTGTTATATATATATATATATATATATAAAATCTCAATATTAATTTCATTCAAATTTCGTGTACACATACAAATGTGACAATACTTTTCTCTTGTTTCCTTTGATTCGACAAGTTTGAGCTAATCTTTTAAATTGCATGATTAATTAATAGAGACATGCTAGTATCCGAGTCGGTTCTTCGCGAATTGTATCCACGGGATTTAGGATTGGAGAGTCCGAATCCTGCCAATCAGTATCAGCTGTCGCGGCATAATTTGGGATCATTTTCGTCTTTGGGACTAGGCATTCCTTACAGATGGGCACAAAGAATGGCTGGTCTACACTTTGTCTCATGTGACACGACCGAACAACAACAAAAGGTACACATCCTTGTAAAAAATGTTTACATGTATGTCCTATGACATAAACGTTAAAAATAGTTGCTCTGTTTGTAAGACAAAAAATTAATAACGGTTCAAACATATAAATCTCTTCCACGGTAGATGCGCAATTAAAGTAACATATTCTAATTAAAATTCAATTTTATGTCATTTTTATTTGTAGCTGACGAGTCAAGAATTGGCACAAGACTGTGTGGAGAGTGTGTTGAAAGAAATTAAACGGCGCATAAAAGCGAGACTGGATCTATGTATGGAAATACGACAACTAGAGTCCGGCAATCTACCAATATTTATCAGTACGACAGATCCCGTGCCACAAAAAATCTCAACGTCTTTGCATCGATTCACGACTATGACCTGGAAAAATTACTCAAATTATGTTGCTTCACCGGAATTTTACCAACGGGGATTAGTGTTATCTGTAGACATCTTTTATGAAGCTATACTTCGTCGTGGCAGTAGTATGATTATTATTATTATTATTATTATTATTATTATTATTATTATTATTATTATTATTATTATTATTATTATAACATCAAATTACCTACACTGTTAAATGATTGCTTCCACACATTTAAATTTGATTCATTTTTTAGGCGAACTTGTGGCCAGGATTGCTATCAAGTCAGATTACCCCAAGATAGCACCAGTATTTAGCATAAGCATAAGTCCAACAGTCCCAGCGTCCGCCGATATCATTAGAGATATCGAAAGGGAAGTCAATGTGATGTGGACCAAGTCCCCAACATTAACGGCGCAAATACAACGATTGAGATCATGTTTCGACATCTATTTGGAAACTGAGAGCATGGCGCCAAAGGAAAAGATATTCTTCTATCCTGTAAGAGGGCGGACTCGCGCTCGGCCATACAAATATTTATCGTTGGGCGGAGGTATATTCACTCATCGTTAAATAAATTGTATAAATATCAATCGATGCGTGTATATTTTTTTTTCAATTTCCTTTATTAATCTATTAGTATTAATAAAAGATGTGAGATTGTTTTTTAAAATTAGATTTTTAACTTTCCCAAATATTACATTTAGTTTTCATCTTGAAAGATTTCAACAAAAGCTTTTAATCTGATATATTTTAAAGTACTTTTTTTTAAATTTTATTTTAAAAATATTTGTGGGCACATTTGAAGTAAGTATATTTATACAGAAATATACGTAAGTGATCGTGCAACCGGAGCTTTAGAAATGGTTAAGAGATATGTGCGCAGAGTGTTTTTCAATTGTTTGTTTTCGAAAGACAGTTTATCACACTCTTTTTTCATAAAGATATTATCGGATTTAATGTAATTGAATTGTTCCCAAAATTTGTCCAATTTATCAAACGGTTCTGACATCTGTAAGTACTCGTTATTTAAAAACTGAAGATACAAGCTTTTTTGTGTTATTATTGTATTCGTACAATACTTACACAGCTCGTAAAAACCCTTCTGGAGCCCATATCGCGTAAAGTATACTTTTGAACAGTCAGCGAGAAAGGTTCCAAATTTGAGCACATTCTCAGCAATGAGAGTACTGTCGAGCCTTTTTCTGAAATCCTCTGCAATTCCTGCAAAAAAATCAAAGAATTTCTAAAATATCTACTTTTCCGGATAGTCAGTCCAAATTATAATAAACATTTAAGTATTTCAATTTTTTAGTTGGATAGTTAATTTGAATAAAAGTTTTATAATTTAATATTATAAAATAATATAATCTTATAATTTAATATTATAAAATAATATAATCTTATAATTTAATATTATATTTACTTTTCGAACGCTAGCACTGATAATAGTCAATTTCTTCAGTTGGGCAGTGTCCATTACTTGATTCATGGAAAATATCTGTCTCAAATTTTTGGTTTTCTTCCTCATATGTATAATCTGATCGTTCAGTTTCATTATACTTTGCTCCCGCTTTTGTGATAATGCGTGCGTGTCCTGTTTCAGACTCTTAATTACTCTCTGTAATTGTGTCTGCAGCTTTGGATATTGTGCTACGTCTATACGATGGGCATTATCCTGCTCTTTCAAGTATTCGTACTGTTTTCTCTTATCTTCCGTATTTTTCTCATATTCAGTTATCATTTCGTTAAGTTGTCGCCACAATTTCTCGACCTCATTGGAAACGTAATGCATCAAGCACGATAAGGAATCTTCTTTCTGAAATATTTTCGATCAAGAGAATTATTAACATTTGTCATATGAATCACAAAAATGGAAGGAAAATATACATACCAAGTACGCGATGCTATATATATTAACGGCATTTTGGATTTTTGTTTGCATCAATATATTTTCTATTCTCTTATCTTGTCCAAAATTTATATTTTGCAATTGACTGCAATACTGCTCTAAATTGTTTCGTATCCTATTTAATTCGTTCGTTTCGTTCGAAGCTACACGATTATATTCGCGTGCGAAAGATTCGTGCAGATCAATACACTTTTGTTTGCATCTTCCTATATAATTATTAATAATAATATTAATAATAAATTATTAATAATAATTGTAAACGATAATATAAATTTACAATAATATAAGCTACCAATTATCAAGTCCATCATTTTAATGTGAGCCTCTTGCAGCCTTCGGTGATTAACATCGGCTGCTTCTAGCTCACTATGTAAACGCTGTATCATGAGATTTTTCATCTTCATCAGACGATCGAAATTATTCCAAAGATATTCCACATTTTTGTGAAGTTCTTTACATTTTATTCGGCGCAGAATAAATCGCCATTGTTCATTGATTTTGGCAGTGTTTAATCGCGCGAACGCCTCTTCACGTTTCAGTTTATTCTACATTTCAAAATTGATTTAAAAATTCCTATTAAATTATATTACCATTTTGTATTGAATGTACCTTAGTAAAAGCTGCAATCAATTGTTGTTTACGTCGTTTAGCCTCTAGCTCCAATTCGGCTCGGTGCTGTAAGTAACGAACACGTTCTTCGTCACTCATGCGAGCCAACTTGTTTCCCTTTCCCTTCTTTTTTTTCGGCATTTTTCAGTGAATTAAAGATTTTATATCGTTGTCAGTTATTCAAATTATTTATTCTCAACGAAATACAAATTTTTTTCATTAGGAATATACGATGGTCTCAACATAGCACAATTGTTAAGATCGACCACATATGGAATGTTTGATCAATAGATTCAACTTAAGTTTAAGACTCTCTCTCTCTCTCTCTCTCTCTCTCTCTCTCTCTCTCTCTCTCTGTGAAATATAAAAATTGCATCTGATTCCAATTAAATAAAATCTGACTCAAGTAAAATATTACGGAATTTTTTATAATTTATAAGTTTTATAAAATTTATAAAAATATTTTGGCATCTCTGTTAGACATATTTTACAATTCTACACACACACACACACACACACACACACACACACACACACACACACACACACACACACACACACACACTAACACTAACACTAACACTAACACGTACATATATATATATATATATATATTTCAACATAATTAAGTATAAATTTGTATTAAATATTTTCCTATGATAATACACTCGAAAAAAAGAATATATATTTTGTACGATATTTATATACGGATGTGGACATTGTATCTTGTCTTCTATAAGATAAAAATTACATTATCTTCAAATATAAAGAACGGGAATTTGCGTATATAAAATCTGTTTATACAATACTAAAACTAAATACTTTTTGGCTAAGATTGCGAATAAAGCAAGACATCAAGAATAAGGTACTATCGAATTCGCATGGAATTTTCTTACATTCTTTATGAAAATATAATATAGTTGTTCTGCAACAGTATAATAGATTCTATAGGTTTTTTGTGTCACTCTATTTGGTGGAAGACTTAAATGCAATTCGGGCGATAAGAGTATCGATCTTTTAGCTATCTATGTCATATATTCTTCTGTATTGTCATAGACCTGCTGTCAATTTTCTCTATGGACAACGGTCGTTCTTTTGTTGTCGGTATAAAGCTTTGAGTACGTCGAATCCTCTCACTTCCTCTCAAGGGACGTGTGACGATTTGTGCTTCCAATAAAAATTGAGCTTCTTCCGCACGTTTCACCTTTTCGCGTGCAGCTCGCAACTCCGTATCCAAATGCTCCCTTTCCGCTTCCAGGTGCTGAAGTCGTAGTTCAGCATCTAAAAATTAATATAAAAGAATAATGCAAAAGTGGAAATTTTCAAAGATAGAAATTGAAGAATAAAAATAATAACATTAAGAATATAAAATGAAAACTATAAAAGGAAAGAAATATACATGTGTACGTTGTGTAGCTTTTGGAAAGAATTATATTAATATAACTAATAAGATTTAAGTCAGATGTTTTATTTTTCATATTATTTAAATGTTATGTACTTTGTAACTGCTGCTCGTTTTGCTTCTGCATCTGTTCAAATTCCATTCTTTTCATCTTCTCCATCTCTAGCAATTCTTGCTGCTCCTGCTGCAGTCTCTCTAATTGCTCTCTTTTCTCCCATTCTTCGCGTAATACTCTCGCTTGTAAACTTCGTACTGCAATATACATAAGGCGTATCTATCTAAATTATACAATCCTAGAACTAATATGATAAAAATTAGATTATTATAACAGCTTTTTACCTATTTCCTCATCGCGTAGAGCCTGTTTTTCTTCTTGTAGCAGCAATTCTAATTTTTGTTTAACATCTTCTAGTTGTTGAACTTTAGCACCTTCCTCCTTCGATAGAGTTTCCAATTTCCGAGCTTGTATTTCGGCGGCGATTCTAGCTTGCCTCTCGTGCTGAAGTTCCAACTTGGTCTCTTCTTTTTCCTGTTTAATAGCCTAGCAAGTAATAATATAAGTTGTTGAATAAATGTTAACTAAAACGTTGTTAACTAAAAAAATTTTATTAAAACATCTTTTACGTATTTTTTTTTTTTTTCAATAATTTGCATTTACTTGTCGCAAGGATCTTCGTTGATTAGCTAAACTTCTCTGATAACCGATCTTCTCGCTCGAATGCTGAATGGCTGTTTGTAATGCCGCGAGCCATTGGAGCCTGCCTTTGTGATCCTCTGCCATTAGCTCTATGCATCTATGTTCGGGAGTGCTAAGCACGAATCTTCTATCGGGTTTTCCACCATTTGTCACAGTATCGGCCCAACAATTAGCGTTCAGCAGTATTAATCCGGACGGTTCTTTTTGTTGGGGATCTTTGTAATATGTCAATTCACCGGGACGCAGGATAAACCAAAAATATCGTAATGTTGGCAGCAAGAAACCTTTCTTCATTAAATAGCCCTGCAACGATATTTGTAAAAAAAAAAATTATTTCATTGTAATGCACGCGATCTGTGTTTCCTCTCAAGTCCATATTAGATTACCGATTTTGCAGGTCGATTCGACTGTCAACTCCATAGTGAACCATCACAATCAGTCAGTCATTGTGATTCGTTCATTATTCAGGCTCGGTAACCTGATACGGGCTTTACAACTATATGTGTATGTAAACATAAGATTGTAACATGGAGTGTTCAGATGAAGCATATTTACGGATGAAGCGACGATGATATATAATATCATTTTATCCTTCTTTTTATTATTTAATGAACAATATAGATAAATGCTACATCATGCGCTTCTTGCATAATTCTTGTCAGAACGTACTCGTGCATTATTATAGCATGAATTTAGAGGAAGACCCGTCAATTTGAGAATAAAATTTTCTTCAATTTATTAAAATGGAGCAAAACATACACATCGATTTACCTTTTTCACCACATTTTCTATGTAAATCTGGTAGAGATCGTCAATCGCCTCTGATAACGCCATAACGTCCAAAGTATTACCACCACTATATTTGGATTCCAAAACTGCCAGAAATGTGGGAAACCTTCCCGATAAATTTTTCATCAACAAATTGCATTTTTTTATATCTTTATTTTTGCGATTAATATGATAAAGCTGGAAATGACAAATTACCTAAATGTTCCAATAGCCACTGATAAAGCTGAGAAATCTGCCGCATCCCATTGTAGACCCAATGATATTACTAGATGGGAAGCGATTCGCGCTACCTCGTCGCCATGCATTATCACCTGCATCACCAAAAGCGACACATTGATTATCAAAAATTGCTGAAGACATTGGTTTATATAATTTATTATAAGCAATCGCTAACCAGATAAGAATCTGTTGCATCTGAATCCGTCTCGGCCAGCAGACAGTAAATTCTGAACAATTGGTAAACACTATGATCATTAAAAACTGAATGGGATCTCTCCAGATAGATCTTTTTACAAACCAGCCAGCAAATTTCATCTACCCCTTCTTCCATTGTCTTCAATGTTTGTATCGAGGTAGCGTCAGTTACAGAAGAGAACACCTGAAATTTTTGAGACTGCACAGACTGCATCAAGCTAGATGAGCAAAAACGAAGCAAATGTTTTTGAATGAGTGAGGGTAACAAAAAAAAAGGTACTTGAAATAAATATCTTGAGAAACTTTGATTCAAAGATATCTGCATTTTGAAAATAAGAGGATAAAGCAAAATTTCTCTTGCACATCTTTTAAAAATTAGTTTTTGTGTATCTGAATATCCTGCTTTAATTTTCACATATCCTACAAGTTTGCCTCGGTCAAGTATTTGCTACAACTTATTAATAATAAAAGTATGAGCCAAAACGTTTCGAAATACACATTCACATATATTTTATGTATACATCTTTATATAAAATTCTACCATTTCTTTAAATAATTAAGAATATTAACATTTATCTCATATTCATATTGTTTCAGTTTATAATACATGCATTTTAAAAGAGATCTTACTTCTTTCTGTAAATAATAGATGTATTGATCGAACGTTAAACTTTGCGTACTCCGGTAATGCTCCAGGCCTTTTTCTACGCCATACAAATCCATCAAGGTACCAATGTTGGCTGTCAATACCTATCAAAATCAAACATCGAAATGAATAAGATTAATATCAATAAGAATTTATATCAAAGAAAAAAGAAAACAAAAAAGAGATAGTAGAAGATAGAATAGAGGACGATCTTATTTAGCTATCCAAATGGATTTTATGACATTTTATTATTCAAAGTTTCACCTTTAACTTGGATTTGGCGACCGTGTTGGTGGCATCGGCCTGTAGAGCGTGAAATGCATGCCAGATACTATTGGTGAGGTTTTTGAGTAGATGAGCCATTGCAATCGTCCAACTAAAGGCCGACAGCAACAGGTGTCTGCTTCCGTTTTTCCACCTGATGAGTATCCCTCCGTATTTCTGTGGTTTATCGTGATCTATCGTGGTCTATCCCGTCTGTTTATTGCTCCTCGCCGACATTCGAAAGCGCATATTTATCTCTTATCTAAATAGCCGTGGATGACGTATCTTTTTTTTCTTCTCCGTCTCGCTTTACGTTCTTCCAAAGATATCACTCCTTCTCAAGTCCTGTCATCAGCTGTCACTTGGCAAGTCGGCACTGTTGGCAGCACTCGCAATCACTCGCAAGCACTCTTGGCACTGCTCAGTCAGCCCAGCCCAGCCTGCCAGCCAGTCATTATTGATCACAGATCACGGGCCATGGTCCATGGCATCAGGCATAGCATAGCTTCTCTGGCCTAGTTTACATGTCAACTGCTGCCTCAGCTGCGTTCTGCGTTCAGCCTCCAGCCTCCAGAGCTGATTGTGAAATGCGCCAACGTCGTTATTTTGCTATTGCGCATCTTCGTGAATACAGCTTATAGGTTATACGGTTGTACTACGTACTTAGCACTGTCGTAAATGTCGTAATCGGTCGTAATTCTGTCATGAGTCAACATTGGGCGACATGCCAAAAATAATATGGGTTCTTTTATTGATTCTACAAGTTTGTTTCATTGAAAATACGGTTGGTTCGTTAGGTGATAGGTCGCAGGTATACAAGCAATGTCTAACACTGTGTCGCAATAACAACTGCAGAGACGGTAATGATCGAGCTGCGATTTTTTTCATATTTTTTTTTTAATTCTTTAATATTTTCTTCAAATAACATTTTCGACCATAGTGAATTTGAATCCGAAATTGGTTAACTCTAGTTAACCCGAAAGGTACATGTTGCTCTTTTTAGTTGAACTTTTGCACCAGTTCATCTTTCTTCCTTTTCTCTTCAGAGGGAAAGAAGAAGAAGAAAAATGAACTAGTGCAAAAAGTATCTCTTAGGCCGTGGTCCGATTCATGTTGACACAGTGACAACTAATGAGCACCATTTGTCTTCGTTTAACATTTGACAAATAACAAGAATGAAGTGACTTTTAAATGTCGTGAATCGAACCGCCACCTTGGTATAGTGTCGTTAATTGATTTCGAATCTCGAATCATTTCGAATCCACTACGATTGAAAAAGCATTGCAAAACTAGAATATATAATATTCAATTATTGTATATATATATATA
>NW_017259190.1:4810500-4811024 GCF_001594045.1 Atta colombica
AAATATATATATAATTTGTTTTTTATTTTCAAGTTATATTTTATATCGATTTATTATAAGATTAAAAATACTTTTCTACAACAATTGTTATTAGTACATACATATAATTTCTTTTTGGATGTATTTTTTTATTTGTAAAAAATATTTCTTTTGTTAAAGGTTTAGTATTTAAAATGTTTTATATGATGCATGTTGTAGAAATAAATTTTAAGGAACAACCTTCTTTATTCTTAATTTTGCTACATTGGTCTTGCAAGGACGATTGTAGTTACATTTGCATATGGAGGACCGTTGATTACTTCGTATCTCATGGTTTGAACATACCACAGTTTCATGGAAAAGTAAGTTAAATATGTAATAATAATGTTCATTATATGAAAAGATTTAATTATTGGAAGGAAAAATAATATCTCTGTTTAAATCAACTTTCTTGTAATATAATTGTAATATTTCTTGTAATATAAAATAATAAAAACATTCATTTATATATTATTTCTCTAAAAGCAGATATTATAAAATATATA
>NW_017259190.1:4811124-4815762 GCF_001594045.1 Atta colombica
TTATAAAATTATAATTATAAATTTAGCTATTGAGAATTAGCGCTATACTATATGTGCACGAAAATTCGAATTATTGAATTGTATCTTATATATTTAATTATTAATTTGTATATATGTTTCGGCTAACTTTTTAGCCATTCTCAGTACAGATGAATCCATGTATGTAATTAGATGAGCGATAAGCATAGGCAAGACGTATAAGGCTACGATATCCACATTTTCATTAATTTAGTATTCGCAATGTTTTGAGGTAGTTGATCACCATTTCTTAGAGTGAAAACGCAACAGTTGGCTAGCTGGATGCAACCGTGATTAAGCACCTTCAAATAATTCATAAAGTTAAAAAATAAATTCCAATTATCATCATTAATAATAATAGTATAATTTCACCATCAAATTACTGCCGATAAATGTCATTGATATAAAATAAATTTATTGACATAAAATAATTCAATTTGAAATTTATCACGCATAGTACAGCACTAATTCCCAATAGTCAAATTTATTATAATTATATTTTTTATATGAGGGAATTAAGATTAACATTGTTTGAAATACTATATAATATTTTCATTTGCTTATATAACATTTATGATAATCCATTTTATAAATAATGGAGATTATTTTTATTTTTACAGTGGCCATTTATTCGTTTGTTTGGGTGTCAAGAGCCTGCTTCAGTTTTATTCTCTATATTAAATTTGTGTGCACATTGGATAATGTATCGAAAATTTAAAAGAAGAATAGATCAAACTAATTCTATGTTCTATGTTTGGACGTATTTCAATATTGTAAGTTCAGTATTTATATATATCTTCGAGTGTCATAAAACGTAGTAAACAATTTTTTACATATACATTTTTTCATTAATTTGGAATTGCAAACTTTTTTTAGTCAAGCTGATAAACATTATTATTCATTGCAAATTTTCAATTTTTAACATATTACATTTTAATGAAATTAATTATAAATCTATTCAATACATTTCAAATGTAAAAGCTCGACAAATGAAAAAGTTTGTCAATATCTGTAATGTTGTTATGTTTGAAATTAAATTTTCTCTCTCGAAAACTTTATTTTTAATTATTTAAAATTTAAAGATTATTGATTTCTCATAATCATTTTTTTTAGGGAAAGAATCATTATTAGGGAAAGAATTGTTTCATTCTGGTCAATAAATTTACAGATAAAAAGCAATACGGATTTTTCACATTTTCTTACTTATGTATTTCCTCAAGTACTTAAATTGGCCATTTAAGGATGTTATTTAAATATTTTTCTCTTGATTCACATTAATCCTTGTACGATCTTTGAGTACTACATACATAATTTGCTTAAAAAAGTGTAATTTTACTGTAGATATGTTTAAACGGATGGTTTTGGTCAACTGTATTTCATTCGCGGGACTGGCCATTTACAGAAGTTATGGACTATTCTTGTGCATTTAGTATGATACTTACACTCTTATACTGTATGCTTTTAAGGTACTTTATGTGCAATTTTATTGAATGTAATTACTAATATTTAAAAATATATAAAATAATTGAATTAATTAATTAATTTAATATATATTTAGTAAAGTATAACTTTAGAATACATTTAAAGACAAAGTCTTTTAATATATTGTTATGCCCGCACTGATACCCATGCCGATATCATCTGCGAGCGAATCAAGTCGAAAAAACGTGAAGAACGCGTCGCTGAGCGACATGCAGCAACTCGGATGTTGAACGGAATTGATGGATTTAGATTTGACGGTTGGAACGTCGCTCGGTCACTTTGCTCGGGATGTGCCATAATGCAAGTATACGCGTGCTCGTAACTAAGACAAGTTTGCATAGCAATGTGCTGATCTTATTTTCAGCAGGCGGAAATTCGGTGGCTACAGGAGGAGCGATAGTCGTGGGAAACGGAGCTGCTGATGGTGTTGCGACAACGCGCTGAAGAGTTGGTGCAGTTGCGAAGCATTGCGAAGGATTGCAAGAGCACGGTGCTCAACAAAATGCCCAGTTAAGTCCTAACTAAGTTTTAGGGCATTTTGTTGAGATGTTAATAAGAGAAATGCTTTAAATGTTATAATAAAAGAAAGAAGTGCGCAAGGCTCAAAAGAAGAGTCAAGATGTTAAGAGGAATCTAGAGAGGCTAAGGGGATGCCCCAGAATTTGACTATGGGAAGATTGGTCATCTCTTCGGAGGAATCAAAAGGGGGTCCTGCTCAGAAGTTTGCCACGAAGCAAAATAAGCGCAAGGAGAAGATAGAGCTCAGTAATTTGTGCAGTAGCGCAAAGTAGAACAGGAAATTGTCCAAGAGCTTTGAAACACTAGCTCGCTGTAATTGTAATTGTTGGGACGACAATCGGAAAGATAAGAAGGGGGGAGGGGCGCAGAGGAACTCTTTGCGAGCGTAATATTTTGTGATGTATAATATGTTGCACTCGCGAAGTGTTTCCTTTTGCACGACCGAATTGCCAGCCTGAGTGAACATGCAATATTATAACACATTTGAACAAGGAAGAGTGTCTGCGTAGTGCGGCGAAATAAATAGAGCTGGTAGAATCAGAAGGGTGAAGCATTGCGTATAATGGGCAAGAAGGGCGCTGCATTTTACTGTCTATTGACCAATCAAACATCATTCGGCATTCATTATCTACTGCGCATCCTTCGGAATGCTACATCTTTCTGATTCCATGTGCTTCCAACCGCCAAATCTATCAATTCTCTTCAACAACTGATGAGCTACTGCTTTTTTATATAAATTTTCTCGACTTGACTCTCTCGCTCACACTCGAACTCAGAGTCTCAGAATCGAGTCGAGAAAATATAAATAGTGCGCCTCCGACCTTTGGAGACGATATGGGACGGGTGTCGACACGGTGCAATATAACAATATATTTAATTTATTAATTTTCATTATTTCATATTAAATCTAATATATGTGATAATTATTTTTAGGATAACAAATAAGGGGACTAAAGCATTTATTATAATAACTTGTGGATATGTGAGTATTTTGTGTACACATTTGTCACATTTATGGTCAGGCAGAATTAATTATGGTTACAATATGATGTTCAATGTAGCGATAGGTAAATTTTATATTGTAATTATGTGTATATATTGTACTTACAAAAAGATAGTAAAACTACATTGTAAAATTGAACCGTTTATAATTCTAGGATTAGCGACTGTCATGATAACAATGCTGTGGTGGTATCTTAATCGCATTAAGTTGCCTTACATATACTTAATCGCTTGGTTCAATATATTAACTACTTTCGTGACTCTACTCGAGTTGGCAGATTTTCCTCCTATTTTTTGGATATTTGATGCTCATTCCTTATGGCATGCTAGTACTGTTCCCTTGACAGTATTATTATATAGGTAATTATGCATGCATGCAGGTAAATAATTGTAGAATACAGATGTACTGCGATTACATATGTATAAATACAAGTACAATTAAATAATTATGCCTTTAATTTCATACAGGTTTGTGATCGCAGATTGCTGTTATCTGGAAAAGTATTGTAACAAATCATTTCTAGATATTGATCGTCATAGGCAATAATTTTATAATACATAATGTTCGTCTAAGTAGGTTTACTCAAATCAAAATTCAGGGTAAGATAAAAAATATAAATATGAATTTTAATTTTAAAAAATATATAATGTTCTAATATTAGATATATATAATGCATACAACGGGAAAATTATTACTAAACTACATAAATAGAAATTTTAATTTAAAACTATTTCTTTATAGAATAAAAAAATCGTTGCTTTTATTACTTACCTTGTCAAGAACAAATTTGTGTTATATATCAGGAGATACGATAGTGTCTCAGCGCTAAGCCAAGCGCAACGACACTATCTTGGTTCCTTAGAGACCGCGAGTTGCGGAAGATTGAGATTATTGGATCTCAACGGTTAAACTGATCAAGTTCTACGCTTAATCGATAGCATCCACTCAAATTGTATAATAAAAGTTCTACTTATAGCGTTTTTCCCTTGGGATGCATTAGGTGTAGCCTTGCACTTTGCTAGTTGCATTTAAGCACTGCTTTGCATTGGAGGATACATACTCTAGTGTATATACATTAGCAGCATTCAGCAGAAAAAGCAACTTTGCAACTTTATAAAATTCTTGAATACGATTGGGACTTTTGGTTTCTTATCGATCTAAATGTATAAATCAATCATATTGAAGAATTTTATAACAGTTGCAAAAGTTGATTTCTTTGCTAAACTGTAATCTGCAGCCATTCATTATTGCGCTCGCTCCTGGTTAACTTCCATTTTCAAACTTTAAATGTCACGCTGCCTCTACTCCGTTCCTTTGAAACTATGTATGGGATTTGCTACCGCGGTGTAGCAAAATCCCATTTCGTATATGAAATTTGCATTCTAGCAATAGAAACAACGGTATACTGTTTAAATGTTACACTAGTGCAACCAAGGGAAAAACATATTAGTATTCTTCGAATTTTCTTTTATACACACGAATATTTGAAAAACTGTTCCGATTCTTTTTTTATTTTAAAATGCAAAGGTTAAAGATATATAAAGAAATATGCTCTTGGCTAATATATATAAGTACAATATATATTTCAGAATAAAATTTTATTATATATTAATAAA
>NW_017259190.1:4815862-4824776 GCF_001594045.1 Atta colombica
TACAAATATGTATGTAGAACCTATTATAGATAAATATAGTATTCATCGCATGTAACATCACTAAAAGAATATATGTATATATAATAAGAAACTATTACTTATTAAACGATAAACAAATTTTAATCTCGTAATATACACGATGTTTGATAAATAACAATAAAACTCACATAGGAGTAGAGCTTACTAAATTGAGTTGAAAAGTCCTTTACCATTTTACAATTTTCGCAATAATTAACAAGATAATTAAGATCAATTATTAAAAATCGATCGAATATTAGTTTTCAATAATTTTTTACTCAAGTACTTTCAACTTTATAGAAAAATTTCGAGAGACAAAAATTGTTTATTTTCTTCTCATAGAGCTTTAAGATTTTTTCAGAATTTTTTAATCAATGTTTTAGTATACATTTTCTTATTTTTACCAACATAAGAAAATACGATATTAAAAAATTCTGAATAAATTCTGAAAAAATTCTTAGAGTTCTACGAAAAGAAAATAAACAATTTTTGTCTTTGCAGTTTTTCTACAAAGTTTATAGTATTTGAGTAAAAAAATTATTGGAGACCAATTTTCTGTAATTTTTAATAATTAATATCTTGTTAACAATTGCAAAAATTGCAAAATGGTAGAGGACTTTTCGACTCAGTTTAGTCCGCTCTACCCATGATATTTGGTGATTATTCTGGAACATCCTATATATTGGCAACTATTTTACCAAGATGAGAAAATACGATATTAAAAAATTTTGAAAAAATTCTCTGAATTCTATGAAGAAAAAAAAAACAATTTTTGATATTTGCTGTTTTTTTTTGTAAAGTTGACAGTACTTGAGTAAAAAATTATTGAAGATATACAATATTTGGCGAGTTTTAGTAATTAATATCTTGTTAATTGTTGCGAAAATTGTAAAATGGTAGAGGATTTTTCCACTTATAATTAGTTAATCCGCTTTATCCCTATGCGAGAGTTTTATCATTACTTATCAAACACTCTATATATGAACTTTGTTATTTTTGTTTCCGTTTTTAGGGCAGTATAACAAATATTGGCAGAGAGATCATAACGTCATTAGTTTTCGAGATCGTAATATCATTAGTTTTGACAGTTTAATAATATAAATATGACATTGTATTTGTGCGAAAAAAATTTTTTCCTTTCATTTTAAAATTTTATTTTATTATTTTAAATTTTATTTTATATGTGTATATATATATATATATATATATATATTTTATCGTGTACAAACTAAATGAATGATTTTTTTTTATCAAATTATAATAAATAATTTATAAAATAACAAAAAATGTTAATACGGAATAATTCATATCAATTATACAGAATTCTAAATTTAAATTTCCAAAATATCTTGACGAATATATGTATTAATATGTTTCACAATATATTTAAAATTTGCATTTTGTATTCCTGTTGCGATAGAGAATGTGTCAAAGCTTAAAGCTTTAATAATTATATACAAGGTGTCTGGTAAAGATCGTAATAAAAGATCATTTTAAGACAAAAATTCTAATACGAAGTCTATATCAAAAAGGCTATAATTTTTGAATTGTTAAGCATTTAAAGTTAGCGAATCGTACCATCTAAAAGTCACGCGTTCAAGTATGATAATATTTAAGGTATAATTTGCTAATTTTAAATGCTTATTAAAAAAACTTATTATAGCTTCGATATTTTTGTATTAGGATTTTCGTTTTAAAATGGTCTCTGGAATTTATCCTTAAGCGTTACAATCTTTATCGAATACCTTGCATATAATCAATAATTTAATATAAGTAGATTTTAAATCTACTGTATGTGTGTGTGTGTATGTGTGTGTGTGTGTGTGTGTGTGTGTGTGTGGATGGGGATATTTTTAAGTAAAAATTAAAAAATAATGAAGAATAATTCTATTACATGATAAATAGATATTAATGCATTTAAACCATTATAATATATTCGATTCTGAATCATCGTGTGTTTTATATCTTCCAGTTTAATAATTTTATTTACTTTTTGTTTTAATTTTTTTAAAGAAATTATCTTTTAAATTTTATTATAATGTGTTTGGACGAAGAGAATGATTTTTATTATAAATTTAATTTATAATAAATCCTCTCCTATTATGTCAATGCTACTTTATATATATAATGACATAAATAAAATATGAATAAAAATAATAGCTATATATTTTTTATTGGAATAAAACGACTATCTCATTATACAATAGATATTACAAATGCCTTAACAGCCAATGGATATTTTTTGATTTAATTATTTATATTATATTTATTAATTCAAAATAAGTATTTTTAAATAACTTTCAAAACTAACATAATTATAAAAATTATAAAAATGCCTTTATAAATTTTTACATAACATAAGAAATTTTTTTAATTTTTCGAATATAATACACAAAAGCTTTACTTTTTAATTATTGCTTTGTATTGTCTGTTTCTTCACTGTGGATAA
Organism: Atta colombica; assembly: GCF_001594045.1. Classification (NCBI taxonomy): domain Eukaryota; kingdom Metazoa; phylum Arthropoda; class Insecta; order Hymenoptera; family Formicidae; genus Atta; species Atta colombica. Next base: position 4,818,330 of record NW_017259190.1, read on the forward strand.
TCATTATTAATAACTGTTTAAACACGCGTTTTTTTTCTCTAATAAAAGGTAATGTTAAGGCATTTATATGATATATATGTATATACACACATACATACATACATAGAATCTGAACATTCTTCGAGAAAAATTTGTCGTGTGCGTAAAAAATGTATTTAGTATAACAATATCACAAACTTCAATATGTCAATCTTCGTGTACTTAGCTGCTCTTGCGTATGTACAAAATATGCATTTCAAATTCGGGCAGTATAAAACCAGAAATAAATTGTATACGTAAATAAACATCTTTTTCATCATTTTTTCTTCCATACTATAAGTACTTAATCTTAAGTAATCATGAGTTTGTTGCGTTTTTATGTTTTTATGTTTCTATGTTTTATATTTCGATTATTTAGTTACTTAATGTTTGAATAATGCTTCGTTTTCAGGATTATCGTCTCTGTGTTTCTCGAGATTTCCAGATAAAGTCGGATCTGGCCGTCGCCTTTTGAAGAATCCGAATTTTCTCAATATTAATGTAAGTAGAATGAATAATAACATGCCAGCTACTGCAGCCACTATATATATCCATACTGGTACAGGCTCGGCTTCTTGTTGATCCAATAGATCTGGATAAGCGATTGTCTCAGCCTATATAATGTAAAAGAATACTGTCAAATAATTTTTATCGTAACTTCAATATGTTTCTTACATATCTTTTTGTATTGAATTTAAAATTGGAAATGCAACATTAGAATTTTGTTATCAATTATCATTATCTTGGGTCTGATAATATGACAATTATCAAGTATCGAAATATTTATTGTATATTTAAAAAATATGCTTACAATTGCGTAATCATCCTTCAAGTTCTCTTGTTGTATCACAATATTTGAAGGTATTACTATTCGAGCGTTGGAACCTATTTTAACCATGTCCACTTTCGGATAATCTTCGACTAAAGTAGAATTCCAAAGCCTGAAATCAGTTATTTCTTTGAAGATTATAAGACGCTCAGAATATTAAAATGAATATAACTGAAATATTAATATTAATGAAATTTCTCATTCAATTGTCTGGGAAAGATAAAACTTGATTGTGTTTATTAGTATACATTAATATATTATATTAACCCTTAAGTAGGCGCATGGGGTCAAAGCCGCTTCAATCACTGTGATTTTGCTACGCCTACTTACAGGGTAATTATTAATACATAATTTCAAGAATTTTTGTATGTTTTTTATATTTTACAGTAGAAAATATTTCCACTATTTCCTTTAATTTATTATATAATTTGGAAAATATAATGTTACAACTTATATTAGTATATTTTTTTAACTTACGTTAACATATTTTGTTTGTTTTGAGCTTTAAAATATTAGTTTGCTTTTTGAAAGTATTATATTAACTATATAATTAAGAGTGATCCGTATTAATAAGTTAATAAATTTATTTATGATTTAGTGTGACACAATTAATGATAATCACTTTTACATTTCTATTATTACCTCGCTTTAACAGTTATGATTGCTTCCTGTTTCCTTTGTAAGTTATATATGTAACATGTAATATCGAAACATTTTGCTGTGCCAGCTTTGCAATTCTGTAATGTAAGATCCTTCCATCAACGCTTCATAAAAAACTATCATTTACTATCAAAATGTATAATAGAAATGTATATATAGAATGAATTCGCAAAAATAGAAAAGCTTTCAATTTTGAAAGCTTAGAATAACGAAATTCTTTCAAAATTAAAAAATTCGGAAACGATAAAGGATATTTTAATTTTTGATACTACCTTTTTTGAAAATGAAGTTTGAATAGAAATACTGAAAAAAAATATCTTATATTTACAATAAATAATGAAATAGAAAATACTCTATTTAACAATAAATAATAAAATAGAGTACCTATTTCACAATTACAATTTATTTGTAAAACATAAAGATATAGATAATCTAGCTCGTTGCCCAACCTTTTATATTTCCATCGTATTTCTTTTTAATTTACTTTTATCTAGAATTATGACATTTCATGTATCATATATGATGAATCAGTTTGTATAGGGATTTATTACAAATTTCTTTTTAGTTTCAGAATTCTGTATGTGACTCTCCTAATTGTATCTTGCGAATATAATTGAGTGACTTATCATAAGTGATAACTTACCATCGCCACAACACGATGTCGATGTCCATCCTTGTCAATAATCGTTCGCGTATTTACAACTTTTTCTGTATCTCGCGTTGTTCTTATATGATTAGTATGATTATACAAAACTGTCGATGGAGTTGATGATTGTATAATGTTATCGATATCGTCTAAGTTGACATTATCTTGTAGTTTTAATGGATTGACTACATATCCTGGTGGTAATGTACATTCACCATCTCCTAGAGCTAAATCATTTAATATAGGTATTTAGATGAGTTATTTTAGCTTGTGTAATATTTTGCAATATTGTATATTTTCATCACATTAATTTAATAGCATTAATGTAATATATTGAATAAATCGTATGCAATAGAAAGAAATATGACATATGTAGTAATATATGTATATATTACATATTCTTCTTGAACATCATATTTATATTTATCATATTTTTTTTTGTCCAACCCCTAGAAAAACGCTTGAATGATGAAAAACAATTGCTCACAATTAGAAGTTATTTATGAGCTTCCAAACTCTGCAGGAAATAAAAATTTTAAGTTTCTTTTTTAAAGCATTTTTTTTAATAAGAAAGATAAATAGAATCTCTTATACTTAATTTTCATTCTCTTAAAAGTAAAAACATTAATTTTTGCTTTAAATATTTTTAAAATGATTAACACGCACGCACGCACGCACGCACGCACACACACGCACGCACGCACGCACGCACGCACGCACGCACGCACACACACACACACACACACACACACACACACACACACACACACACACACACACAGAGTGCATTTTTTGCTTTCTTGTAAAATGCTCGTCTTTTAGATGATGAGTTCAAAACTTTGGCGAATTCTTGAATTTCAAAAATGGAATGATTAATTCTCATTTCTCAATCTTACAATTAGACAAACAGCTTCTATTCGGTTTTTTTTATTTTGATGTATTATAAAGAAAATCAATTGAAGAAACAAAGAATTTTGTATTACCTTGAATAATTGGCATCTCTTCCATATAGAGCAGCCATTTTCCGTGCGCTTTGTCATTCGCGACCTCGTAAGGCCATGAAATATGCACTTCCACAGTGCTGATCTTCCACGGGCCTTCGTTAAATATTTCATAAATATGTGACACCTTTGGTCCTATCTCATTCAGATATTTTATTGCGGATTCTCCGACTACTGGGCCACCGTAAAATGCCCACTGAGTTTTCGCGCTTCTACAAATATAAATAAATAAATATACATTTTTTTAAATATTAGTATATGTAATAAAAATTTTAAATTAAATAGAATAGATCAATTATTAGTGTATAAGTACATGTTTACATTGACAGTATTTCTTATCGATGAAAAGATGACGCAGTATACCATACAAAAATAATGCGATGAATACAAATTTAGTTATATATATTTATACATAATTAAATTTTTTTTTTTTTTAGCAAATTAACGAATTATAAATGCCGCATATGTAAAGAACATTATTGAAATTATATCGGATACTAAATTAATTACCCTTTGATTGAGAGTTCAGCACGTTTTAACACCGTAGCTTGCAGCACAGTGGGTTGTTTCTCTTTGATTTCCTTTGATGTAGAATTTGCAAAAATTATAAAGCCCAATTGCGATTCATTATCCTCGAGACCTTTAGGATCAAATCTCACTTGTATGTCCACTGTTTTATCCTTTTTGAACGGATTGCCGATAGAACACGATACTATAGTGGCGTTGTACAAATTGCAGATTACGGAATCGTTGCTTTTACTGGCGATGTAGTTCAAACTCTGTGAGTGAGTGATAAACAGTTGAGCCTCGTATGCAGACTCACCGACGTTTGCCACATTCACTTCCACTACTATCTCTTCTCTCTCGCCCAAAAGCAACTCGTAGAAGTCCGGTTTTACAGAGGAAGCTAATACAATAAGAGATATCAGCAAAATTTAAGATAATTTAGCAAAATTTTTTTCTGGCAAACTCAAAATATATTTTGCTTTATATTATGTTTTTTTTTATTCAGATATAAACAGAACAGAAATATATAGATCTATAGAAAGAGAGAGAAAGAGAGGGAGAGAGAGAGAGAGTAATGCCTTTTCCATTTTATTATATATATTATATATTTATTATATAATTGCGCACGAATCTCTCTACTCTCAAACTTCTATTCGTTTTCTTGTGTATATTCTAATTACAGAATGTATTTTGACTGTGTACAGTATTTACAATATTTTGCGCATAGTATGTAATTTACGTTTACGTAACACGGTTCGATCGATGCGCAGTGACGTTCATTTTTCTTATGCTTGAATTTCGGATCAAGCTCGATTCTAAAAGCTCGAACTCGAGAGAATTCATGCTTTTTTTTTTAATCACAGTCAAGCGGGAGCCTGCAGTGGAGATGTGTTGCACACCTCTAACGCATACATGCCAAATGACAAATGTGAAATAATGGGGAAATAGTGCAAAATAAAATGTTAGTTTATGGAAAAGAGTTAACCGAGAATGGAGTAAAGTTAAGAATAAAGACATTAATTCATTTTACTTTAATAAAAATTATACGGAGAAATATGTATGTATTATGATAATTCTGAATTTCTGTGAAATTCTACGTAAGAAAGAAACACCTACCTGATAAATTCAGTTTAGCTATCACTTGTAAATCGCTTTCGCAAATGTCATTATTTCCACAATCTTTTTGAAAGACAGCCTCGAATACACGTGCGGCTTCTTGTTGATTAAGTATTGGATAATTCTTCATTTCGGGTAAAGGAGCACCTTCGAGAGGCATGACTGGCTCTTCCTGTATCAGCGAATAATTCAGACGGAATTTGATAGGAGTTTGGATATCGCGTGTGTTCTCCTGTTAAACATCCACAATAAATAATTTTACATCTTCTAAGAGAGTACAAATAAAGATAAGACGGTAAAATCATTTGATATTTCCAGCAAAATTGGTTATAAAAAAGTAAATCGAGTAGAATGATGATGATTCGATGAATATTATTAAGAAAATAAATACCATTTAATATACAAATGACTTTTATTTGTTCTTCAAAATACATAATTTCTCCTAGAGACAATACACTCTGACATTCGTATAACTTGTGGAAACTCTGTGAAAAGTCTTTGGATATCGCCTTAAGTTTTATTAATACACAATTCTGAATGTCCGAAATGTTCACAAATCGAGTTTCTTTCATCGCTTCCTTTAATTTAGGGAACAAAAAGAAGTCTGCTGGAATAGGGATCAAGAGAGAAAGGAGAGTGATTCAAAACGGTAATGCAATATTGATTTCAGAATTGTTGTATGTGTTTCGAATCAAAATTATGTGACAAAAAAAAAGCGATATCCAAATGACTTTTTCACAGAGTTTCCGCAAGTAATACGAATGTTGTCAGAAGTGTATTGTTTCTACAGGGGATTACTTTGAAGAATAATAAAGATCATTTGTATATTAATTAAGTAGCATTTATTTTTTCTCATAACATTCACTGAATCTTATTATCATATCATGTATAAAAATTCAAGTCTATTCTCAAATGGATTTATTTTTATTTTAACCATTTGATCGTCAATGAGCGCGTACAATTTTTGTTTTCATATGAACATTATCATTAATACTATACGATACTGTGAAAAAAGATATATATGATTTATCAACGTGATTATCAAAATGAAGAATAAAGATGATTTCATTCGCCCAGAAACTTCCTCTATATCTATGCTTATTTGTACTGTAATTGCGATATAATTGACAATTTATTATGCGATATTCTGACAGAATCAGATAAGTAGCCTTATCAAATAGTTGACCTATAAAATATGGATTTCGTAATACTTGAAATTTATCTTTAAATTTTGTAAGTGAAATCTATGATATTTTTGCTATACGATTTAGAAAATTAAGTACATATATAATTATTAAATGTTCACGAAATAACAATAAACACTTTGTATTATGTAATTGCATGCATATATGTATTAAAAATATAATAACAGAAATAACATAAAACATAGTATTATTTTACTTTACCTTCAAATAAACAATTTCCTTTTGGCAGTGTACCAACTTTGTGCTGTCTAAGGTGACTGTTCGATTTATATAATGAGGACGCGTATTACCATTGATGCCGAAAAAAACTCTCGAGAATTTTTTAGTTCCAGTATAGGTTTCCGCTTCGATATAATAGTTTAATTTCAGATTTTGCATAGAATCTTCTTTCGCTAGCGATTCCGTCTTGCAACAAGCCTCAAACGCAAAACTACAGAGTTTCACATATGTATGTATATATATATA
>NW_017259190.1:4824876-4828634 GCF_001594045.1 Atta colombica
ATATATATACACCTTTTTATACTAGATAGTGTAACTATATGTATAAGAAGAAGAGAATTATATGTTATATATTACAATTTATCTATATAAAATTATTATTACCATGTGTGATTCGAGTTCAAATCAGCCAAACATCCAATTTTATTAGGATCGATAGGTTCTATTGTATTCTGATATATCCCATCCTTCTTCGCATAACGTATATAAGTAGATATATCGATTATTTTCTTAGAACGGAGAAGTACGACTGCATCGTTCTCATACGCTCCGACAAGGAGATCAGAATATCCATTCTGATCCATGTCGGTTCCGCCGCTTAACGAGTAACCAAATGTTTTCAATGACGTGGGCATATCTTCAGCGTGAATGATCTGTCAAATAATAATAATATGTAACAAAATGATAAATTGCATTAAATAAGGCATTAGACAAGTTTAAAAAGAAATTAAAATTATATATAGAGTAAATTAATGAGTTATATAAAAAATTATTACCTGAGAAGGTGTTTTAATTATGCCATTCTTGGAACCTAGATAAATATAAACTGTGCCTTTTCCCTCGTATGGAGCGCCAACTGCAATATCTTCATATCCATCCTTGTTTAAATCACCCAAATTTGTCAATGCGAATCCAAACCTATCGTCAATTTGTCATTACCATACTTAATATCCATCCAAATAAAACATGATGTAAATTTTATGATAAACCTTGATTCCTCATGACCGACGAGTTTGACAGGCGAACACTTGTCATTGACAGTTCGACATAAATCTAACGTTGTATAAATATAGACAGCTCCACCCTCCGCTTTGTTGAAATAAAACGGTGCCGCCACGATCAAATCAGTTACTCTAAAATATAATAAAAATTAAAGTGTACAAACAAAATGAACAAATAAATAAATTCTTGATAACGTAATGACACGTAGTGTCTTGTAATAATAATTTAAATACGAGTATATATTAAACATTGTCTTACTTATCTCCGTTTATATCTGCCGATGTGATCTCGTATCCATAGCTTGAGGCGAATTGTTCACCATCCAGAACAAGGGCAACGTCCATGTCCGGTTTGAAATCACGTCTAGTGAATAAAACTACTTGGCCTGTACCATTAGAACGGGGTGCACCTGCCGCATATGCTAAATCCTTACCAAAAAAGTTTCCAACGGCTACGGACATTCCTATAACATCAAACATAGATTAAATAAAGATTGATGTGATATTAGCTTGTTAAAGGAATTACTTATTAAAAGGAATCTAATTCAGTAGCAAACATTATAAAAAGGAAAAATAATTAATTTAATTGCATCAATTTTCGGACAATATTTATAATAAGAATTTATTTTAAATAAAGTTTAGAAAAAAATAATTTATTTTTAATAAAGCTATGTACCGAGATAACTATATTTGTTTACAGGCGAAAAATCTTGCATTGGTGCGTTGTAAACTGTATTGTCTCTAGTTAAAAATTCGTCAGAAATGGTGAATAGATAGAGAGTTCCTCTCCAAGTATGTGGTCCCGGGGTACCAATCACTACACGATCTTCAGCGGTTAATAAACCGCTAGTCCCGGCTTGACAGTAACCAAACTGCTCATGAGCTCTGAAAAATTGAGTTTTACAAGCAACAAGATAGTTAGCTGAAGAAATTTAAGAAAGTGTTGTAAATATGTAGAATATTCAGAAATTAGGCAATTTATTTATATTACTTATTAGTAGGTTTTCCAGAGCATGGTTTTTTTAAATCATCGTATTTTAAATCTTGAGACAGTATGTAACATTGGCCTTGACCCCATTGCGAATCGGCTGTTTTCACAATATGGCGATGTGCGCATACCTGAGAATATACATAAAATCAAAATGAAAATCTGTGTGATATGTATCGTCGATTTGATTGATGATTGTCTACTAATTTTCTTTACTTACCATAACTTTACCTCCTACTCCCTGGCTACGTACAGTAACTCCTAACCATTGATTGTCTTTTATTTCGTCATTGCCCGGCGGTACTAAATCATCCGATTCCAAATCTGGAAAAAGTATTGTAATCTTTTCACAAACGTAAAACTATGAAGGAATCATATTAGGGAAATACTATATTTTAAGAATTTATAATAATTATGAATTTTTTATATATTTTGCAAATCTTCTATTCATAATAATAATAACAGATAAAGATTTATTCGTGTAATATGTAGTTATACTTATATTATATTCTTAAATTAAATATATTTGAAAATTATTAAAATTTGGAAAGAAAATTAATAAAATTAAAAAAATATAATATAAAAATGTGTTTTGTGTGTGTGTGTGTGTGTGTGTGTGTGTGTGTGTGTGTGTGTGTGTATACGTAAAGTATTTATCATAATAAATAAAACAATAATCAATAATCAATAAATCAATAGCAGATTTTATTTCTGCAAAATTGGATTTATTTCTACAATATTATCAAATTACATACAATTTTGAGTAAAAAGATTAATATCGTTCGTGTTGTAATGACCATGCATAAATTTACATATAAATCTGAATAAGTAATGATGATAGCAATAATAAATAAAAATGCATGATGATAGTAATAAATAAAAATGAAAACAATTAATAAAAAAATGTTAGTAAAAGCAAGAAAGAACGACAATTTGCATTCGTTACATAAAAGTGCTGTAAATAATTATGTATCACTATTGTTAATTGATATTATTAGTCTTAGGAAATATTCCATCTCTATTCTGTGTTATTTTCAAGAAGAGCAAGCTTTGATCCAAAAGAATTAACATATAATTAACAGATAATAGAGATTAACTTTTTACATCACATGCTTTCTCGCCTTTTAATGTATGTATACTTTTTATTTAGAAAAGTGCAATCTCTGGCAAACCGCTGGTCAAAATCTTCAAACTTTTCATTCAATTCATTCTGCAAAGACTTTGCTGAAGTTTATACACTTACTTGAATCATATTCGTATGGTCTGTATAATAGACCATCGTCCACTGGTTTACCGAAACATGATTTAACAAAAAAGCATCTTATTATATATAGTATAACATTAAATAGATATCAAATGTGTGATGTATAAGTATTATTGGATTAAATCAAGATTCATTGTTGAACATGTTTAATACATAAAGATGTGCTTGATCTAATCTTAGCATTCAAACACTGAGCAGAATTTGATGGAGAGAGTATAATAATAATAATTTAATTAATACAGCACTATAAATTAAATTATTAAATTGTACGATAGTATTATAAATACATATTTTTAAAAAAAGTTATCACAATAATACAATTAACAAAATATAGAGATAAATGACAAGAAATAGAATAAATATACAAGGACATACTCAACCGTCCATCTGTAATAACTTGAGTACAGTCCCTTGTATATGTACTTAGTGGACATTGCCATAACGCTCCTGATCTGTTTGTGCCTGGTTGTCTATTTTGATCCAAAGGTGCACCGATTAGCATCCTGTTGAAAGAGAAAAATCAAGTATTATCTTAAGATATATATTAAGATATATATTAATTATTAAGATATATATATATTAATATAAATCTTGTGCAAAAATAAGTAGTTATAATAAAAATAAGTAGTTATAATAAAATTAATAAATAATGTCAATATAAGCAGTATAACTAGAAATTTTTAATAATAATATATATTTTTTAAATAATAATTTGTTTCAATTCAGTATTTTCAATGAGAGAAAAGAGAATTATACTAGAATTTTAATTAATCATCCTGAGGCTGCA
>NW_017259190.1:4828734-4834176 GCF_001594045.1 Atta colombica
TTGTAAAAAAAAATAAAAATAAAAATAATAAAATAAAAATGAAATAAAAATCAAAATACGTATTCAATGTTCAAAATAATAAAAATGTTCTTAATAATATGTTTTGTGCTATGGACTCATGATTCAATTTCAAAAAAATAATTTATTAAGAGCTCGACAGGACAAAGAAAATATTATTTTCATATTATATATTGTAATTATTAAAAATATGACTTTTTTCCTATTAATTACAACAATATCTATATATAGAATACAAAAATAAAAAATAGTAATGTAATAAGAAAAATATGTAATATACTCACCAACTGGTTAATTTGGATAACGAGTGGTTCTCGATCTCAACATGTTGGGCTACAGAGTAGCCAAAATAAGAACCATGCAGGCCCCTTTTGACAACAGGTATTCGTGGTTCCAGATTAAAAGCGTGTGTGACGCACGCACTTAAAGCTATTAACAGTAATGCGCTCATCTTCATCTCGTTAGCGATAACACCATATAATTTCTCGAATGTCTCCGTCTCTAATACTACCTAAACTCTCCGCGCAACCACTTCTTCGTCATCACCATTGGCTACCAAAAGTCACAAATGCTCCTCGCACTTTTTCTACATTTTTGAAAATGCACTATCCACCCACACATCAGGTAGTATCAGGGATATCGGGCGTACTTTCACGAGAGGTAGTCGAAGCTTCCTTTTTTGTCAAGTCCAGCTAGACCGATCGATGATGTGATTTCGATTAATCGAAGTTCGATATTTTTTTGTAGAAATAATCGATTTCTCGTCCCTCGATTATTTTCAATATCGATTAATGAGCTATCCGATTATTTGTAGCGAGACTTTGACTACAGCCTATGTACTCTTACTGTTTGAACCTGCGCACAATACAATAAATATTAGGAATTGAAATCTATAGTCAAAGTCTCGCTACAAATGCTTTGAAGTATTTGCAGCATCGTATTGACCGTACTCATAGATATCCCCATAGATACCCAGTATAAGATACAAAATGGCGACAACCTAATGGCTAATTGGCGCCACTGTCTTTATATCCACTCTAAAGGCTTAAACACAATAGGCAATAGGGAATAACGAGCCGTCCAGAACTCTAGAGTGTAAGTTCGATATTATATCCCAGAGCTCTGATTGGATGGCTCGTTATTCCCTGTTGCCTGTGCCTATTGCCTATGCCCGTTATGTTTAAACTCACTTTAATGGGGCGTATTTACTGCGTAACCGCATAACCAATCAGTAATCAGTAAAATGCGAAATCACGAGATCGATTCTGTATCTTGAAACAAGATGAAAATTACAAAAATGAGCGAATTTACTAGAATACTAATAATTTCATTGATCAATATCTAGTAAATTTGCTCACTTGTAATTTTCATCTTTGATGTATCTTCAAATTCTATTTGAAGATACAGAATCAACCCCCTGAACAGCGGATCGTTTCTGATTGGTTACGCGATTAGGCGAGATATGCGATAAAGACACCTCATGCTACTCTAGTCTAATGCCCGTAATCAGGTCTTATATTTAAGGCTTCCTTAAATTTATCTTTATGTTACTTTATAATGGGTGGTACAACAGTTATAGTTGATTAAGGAATAGGCATCGAAATCGATCAATTATAGTTGATTATTTTTCTCATTCAACTATGATTGGTCAATTTCTACTTCTTAATCTACTGCTATTACTCCTTGTATGCATTATGCGTGGTCTATAATGGCAGTATCAATATTGCATGAGACTATAAAAGTAAAAAATTGACCAATTACAGTCGATTATTCTTCTCATATTCAACTGTGATTGGTCAATTTGTTACTCTTACAGCCTCATCTACTACTGCTACTGCCATTGTAGACCACGCATTAAGTACAAGATCTGAATACATAATCATAAGATTGTACTTAAGATGAAGGCTCTTAAATACAAGAAAAGTTCCGGGATTTTTCAATACGTGGCGCCACTAGAAAATGAACATGATTCATTTCGAGAGTCTCATTCATCTGTCACTAGTTTATGCATGAAGTTTCATGACATTTCGTTCATTCGTTTACAAGCTACAGTCGTTTAAGTGGCGCTACTTTCGCCTTCGTTTTGTACTATCACGATAACGTACCGTCACACACGTCCTTGAAAGCGATGGCCAAATTGGATCAATTACGATTCGAATTGGTTGTTCACTCACCGTATTCTCCAGACTTGGCCCCTAGCCACTATTATCTGTTCCCAAACCTCAAGCGGTGGCTCCAGAGAAAGAGATTCACATCGAATGAGGAAGTTATCACGGAAATCGAGGCGTATTTCGAAGGCTTGAACGTTTCGTATTACAGAAAGGGCATCGAAATGTTGGAAAATTGCTATACCAAGTGTATCGCCCTCGAAGGCAACTATGTTGAGGAATAAATATAACTTTGCCCAAAAAACGCTTGTTTTCATTAAAAATCCCGGAACTTTTCAGCCCATGTAGTACTAACTATATATGAATACCGATTATAATCAACGAATTATAATTCAACGAAGTTTACAACAGGTGAGCGTCCAAACTGTTTCAAACCTAACGTGTCTTCACGTCTTTTTCTCCAACATGCATTCGATTTATTTTATACAAGTAGATATTATATACATAGATACGTATGAATATATATATATCCAAATTATGCGGTTAAATAAGACTATTATTAAAATCAAAATAGTAATAAATTAATAAAAGAGTCACATATATATTATAATTTTAGTTTAGGTGAGAAAAATTGTATGTGATGATAACTGACATAATTAATACAGACTCATTAGTAATCGATGGGGATAACAATTTATTGTCTCGTTGACGCGCTTAACGTCAAGTTTGACGTCGAATAGCAGGAAATGCCAGTTTCGTGTTCGGATTGCGACAGGCAGTAGCATTGCATCGTTGCTCGTGAATCGTCGCGAATGATGATGGATAGTGTCGATGCGATTTTTGACGATCTCATTCATCTACTTTTCTTTTTGATTGCTATCTATTTATATTTAACCTTGAAATTAATTTAAAAAAAGAAAAACTAATATTGAGAAATTAATTTCGCGCAAGTGCATTCGTTCCAAATATCTAACCGTTTGAACGAGTTATCCCGAAACCGTTATCCCGAGTTTAACTTTGATGCAAAAAAATTGTAATAACGTGTATTAAAATATTTTGCATAATAAAGGAAAAGTGATTATAATCAAATCTGTACATATTAAGGATGAAAATTAATGAAAATAATATTACGAACGTAACAAAAATGGAAGATGGTAAAAAAGATGTGAAAAGAAACCACATTAAAATAAATATAGGATTAAACATAAATTGTAAAATCATAAATATATAATACATTGTGTGTGTGTGTGGGTGTGTGGGTGGGTGGGTGGGTGTGTGTATGTGCGTGTGTGTGTGTGTGTGTGTGTGTGTGCGCGCGCGCGCGTGCGCAACTGTAAATTACACAAAATTGCAAAGTTTTACTCTAAAACACGCGTTGTGTTGATTAAAAAAAAACTTATTTTCATGAATGTTTTCCAAAATTGCATTCTATAAGAGAGAAAAAATCATTCAATTTTGTTCTAATCTTTCGGATAGAATGGAAATTGTAACGTTGTGCGCAGAGTAAGTATAATTAACATTTGAAAGACTATAAATGATCAAAAAATTTATAATTTAATCAATAATTGATGTAATTATTCTATATAAAAGTAATTACAGTCTCTGATTTTAACTCATACCGAGTTAAAAAATTAAGTTTTATCAATTTTTCGAAACTTGCTTTCTTTTTCACAAGAACTTGTGAAAAAGAAAGACTAAACTAAAAAGAAGACTAAAAATTGTTTATACGACAAAAGAAATAATATCAACTTTTGATACTCATGAGAAATTATTTTGTAACAGATATGTTTTGTATAGGTTTCATCATGAAAACTAGTATCTACAATATTATTATTTTTATTATTTGATTACAATGGATACTTAATGAACATTTGTTTTCGATGTATTATTTACTTCTCTTATAGGAAATATATATTTAGGAAATATATATAATTACACGTGTACACACGTGGAGTCATCAATAATCGTGTAAAGAGGAGGCTGAATTTTTTATTCTTTATCGTTTTATTCTTTGCGATTATTATTTATTTTAAAAAAAGATATTTTAAGTACATATATACACTGAGAGAAAACGCAATAGACAACAATAAATTTGGCAACATTTATTGGTAATTATAATAACTCTTCCTCTAATTTTATAGAGTATATAATAGCTGTTAATCTAGTATTCAACTATAAAAATATATGTAATTACGGCAACAATATTCATTAATATTAAATAGCATATCACTATATTAAATAGTTACTTAGACTTCATAAAAATAAAACAAAACAATTATATTTTTTAGTTTAAATAAACATCTTTTTTTATATAAAACACATATTACATCATAGTAACTAATAAATTATTATTAAGGTAACTTAAAAAAAATAGTTTTCAAAATTTTTTCATTAAAGTCGTTTAGCCATAACGAGCAGTACATATATATATATATGTTGTCATCAGAGACGCAGCGGAATTCAATTTCTCTTAAGAAGAAAATCACTCAGCATACAATAAAAGGCGCAGCATTGAATTCGAACTTAGAAAACAAAAGTAAATGCGAGAGATCTCGACAGTATATAGTTTTTAATTCTGTGTACTAAAATCATTCAATACAGAAATCTTAAAATTCCTAAAAGTTATTTATATGTATAAAAATTTGTATCATAAAATTAAGACAGTAAAAAAATTAAATAAATTATATTAATTTATTTATTGTTTTTGTTAGAACTTTGTAATACGTATTAGTTGAAGCACACAAAGAGAAACGCAATTGCTATACGTTATTTATCATCAAATTTCTAGTTGCCGAAACAATTTTTTTTTCTCAGTGTAATACTCTTTTTATATATTGAGTCATAATGGAGTAATTTTGAAAATGATATTTTTTCCCTATTATCATGTTCATATACACCGTTCTAAGGTTCTTTGCATCTTGTATGTAAAATTTTATTTCTATAACTCGTATGAGAGACTGTTTCTTATAATGATTTGAAAGCTCTGCAACTTAGGAATTTACTTTAAAGATGATTTTATAATTATGATAAAACGATCATTTATTCATAGATATGCGCATCAACGTATACGATGTATAACTTGACATATTCAAAACTGTTATTCGTTATTCATAGCATTTCGCACGAATAACGCTTCCGTCCTTTGACGCGTCAAACCATCGTATTTGAGAAAAATTCTATTATCAGTAATATCAAGAAAATATGCTACAAAACTTAAACCATAAAATTTTCCGTACATATCTTCTTATCCTTATATTTTCTTATCAAGATCTAATAGAAGATCATTTCAATGATCAAGTTCCGTCAAGACGCGATT
>NW_017259190.1:4834276-4839037 GCF_001594045.1 Atta colombica
ACAATTACGAGTAACTGTATAATAATAATTATTCGCTATCGTTTATTTGCAAGTTTAATTCATTTGGCTATATTCTCTTATCATATCTTTTAAGATACATGATAAAAAATTTAAAGAATGAAATATAATTATAATGTTATAACGTAAATGTAGTGAAACATTTATTAGAATATTTTTATTATCAGCATGTGAAATCGAAAGACTACCATGCGTATTCTTCTTTCTCAAGCGAGCTCCTCTCTGCCTCGCGTAACGTAGAGGTTATATAAGCTTAAATCCGCTGTTTTTTTAGTCAGAAAAATATATTTTTTTGGCAAAAACAAATTTATTCAAAGTACTTGCCCTCGTTAACTATACATTTTTCCCATCTTTCGGGCAATTTGTGTATACCACGCCAAAAAAATTCCTCATCTTTCGAGGTAAACCATTCATCAAGCCATTTTCGGATGTCTTCGTAAGAATCGAAGTGCTGCTCAGCGAGCGCCATCGACGAAAACAGGTGGTAGTCAGAAGGTGCCAGGTCTGGTGAGTAAGCGGGATGAGGTAGCATTTCCCAGTTGAGTGTCTCCAAGTAGTTTTGGACTATTGTTGACATGTGCGATGGTGCGTTGTCGTGGAGGAAAATCAACTTGTCATGTCTTTTCCGATAATGCAGCCTTTTTTCACGCAGAGCACGATGCAATTTGATCAGTTGTTGGTGGTAGCGGTGAGCATTAACAGTTTCCCCAGGTTTTAACAGCTCGTAATAGATGACACCCTCCTGATCCCACCAAACGCACAGCATCGTCTTCCGTCCGAAGCGATTTGGTCTTGAGGAAGATGTTGATGGTTGGGCGGAATCAACCCAAGGTTTCTTACGTTTAGGATTCTGAAAATAGATCCACTTTTCATCGCCTGTCACAATCCGATACAGGAACGACTTTCTTTTTTGTCTACCAAGCAGAATTTGGCATGTGTTTTGGCGGCGCTCCATCTGCCTATCGTTCAGTTCGGCACCCATTTTCCGATCTTTTGAACTTTCCCCATGACATGTAGCCGCATGGAAATGGCTGCTTGAGAAACACCCAATTGCTCGGCAAGCATTTTTTGCGATTGGGTATCGTCTTCGTCCAAAAGAGTCTGCAATTGACAGTCAACCTCAACCTTTTTTCTGAACCGATTTTCACGCTTCTTGTCACTCAGGTCAAAATTATCGTCATTGAACCGGCGAAACCAATCTCTGCACGTTGTTTCTGCTAAAGCATTGTCGCCATAGGCCTCCACAAGCATTCGATGCGATTCGACAGCCGATTTCTTCAAATTGAAACAGAAAAGCAAAGCTTCCCGCATATGCTTTTTTTTTTAGCAAAAAACTAGACATGATTATGAAAGAAAAAGTGTATGTTGTTGTATGAAATTGCTGATGATGTGCACTGGTTAATGTTGACAGATGTCAAACACATAAAAAAAAGTGTGTTGTGTGCCCAGGGTAGTTTTGTACGCTCACTAATGCCACCTATGAACAAACAGCGGATTTAAGCTTATACACCTAGAGGGAGAAATGTACCGTATGCGCATACTCTCTCGTGCTCGCAGATTGATCCCATAGTTCACGACGCCGTTTCTATCTCTCCACGCACGCACGCACAGGCACGCACGCATGCACACACGCACGCACGCACGGCTCCGCGAGGAGTGCCTCCGAGTGCACTGATAGAGCGCATATAGGTACCCTAATTTGTACTAACTAATGTAATGTGTGGCATGTACTACTGCAAGCATACATACCGCAATTCACCCATGTCATCGTGACGACGTCTTGTATGACACCTGCCTGCCGGCATTCTGCAAAGTCTTATTAATTCGCCTCTCTCGATGCTCAAATCAATAATCGGATAGTACACGTACATACAGTGCGGTTCGCGCCAACGCAACGATCGAGCGCGCTCAGCGCGCATTCGAAATAAGAGCGGAACTGACGACAACGCGGGAATTATTTGTTCGAATTACTATTTTTACGCGAAGACAGATAGACAAAAATTTTAACAGTCAAATTTCAATGATTTCGACGCGATTTGTGTGATGTGTATCCTTGTCTCGTCTTTCGACAATCGAAACATTTGCGCTTTCATAGTTAGTTTATCGTTTTTTTTTTCTTAATTCATTTCAAGCTTTCGAGATATCATCACGCTCTCGATTTTATTATTTAGTTCGAAGGACTTATATTTTTAAATGGCTTTAGAAATTAGAAAAATATAATCAATGTTGATCGATTTATACAGCTAGAGATATTTAATCAAATTAATATTTATAATAATTATAATATAATTTTGAAGAGCTGATTAATTGCGAACCAAGAGATAATTTGGACTGAAAACAGCTTTCTTAAAAGTTAAAATCAATTAAACATTCGCAATATCGATTCGCGGTTGTTGTTGATTAAATGCAGAAGCATCATCTCAATCTAATTAACCGTAATAGCTAATCGGCAAGGCGGGACAATTATAACAACGGGACAGTATTTCATAATCAAGTTGCACGCGAAGCAGGGAGTCCTTAAGGGGGTCTCTTATTAGCTAACAGCTGTGAGAGAAGATCAAGTGGATTGCGCGGCGGACAGGAGCGGATCTTCTGATCGGAACGTGGATCCTCAAACGTTTCATTTTATTTTTCAATCGAGTAAATAGTCTGCAGTCTATATAATTAATATAGATTATAAATATATCTTAAACAGATATCAATTTCTATATAACTCTCTTGCGCGCGATGTTTTTTTCTTGCAATGATATTGACTCTTTTCGCGCGGCAAAAAGAATCCGTTGAAAGATAAGAATTATAATAATGAATAGGAATGTTCTTTATCGCATTGAATACTATTGTATTTAAAATATTATTCAGAAGGATATTGTACGAGTTTTCCCATTTTTTCGTTTACTTTTCGCGAAATTTATAACGACAAATTATTTAAATAAATTTGAATTTGACTTTTTTTTAAAGATTCTTCATTTCTTTTTTATTTACAAGCCTTAAAAATTCCTAAAAGATTTTACATAGATGTAACAGATACGATTAAAAATCCAGCCCTGATTGCAGGTGCAGGGAAGAGAGGGTGGCAACGGGGGATGGAAAGAGATCATCTATACAGAGCCCAAATAGATTGAGGAAAGAAAATGGAACGATGGAAGAGGAAAGCAGAAATAAGTGGGGAGAAAGACGAGATTGAAAAGTTGCGGAAAGCGGCGGAAGAGTCTATCGAATACATCTGATTATTCCGTACACGGCACTGTGCCGCGCGAAACATATACGCAAAATTCCGAAAATTGCGAAGGGTGTTATCGAAACATATTACCGATCATCGGTGATCTTTGGTTCTTTTAGTGCATCTTTCAAAAATTCCGTTGTAACCGCAGCTGCAAAGGATTCAACATTTGAGAGGTTTGTAGAACCTGTTTGTTGAACCTGCAGTTTAGGCAAGTAATTCACCGTAAAATATACATCGTTCAAAATATATCTATATTAATCTGTTAATCGTAACAAAATATGATTTATACATATACGTTGGATAATAATTAGATAGCTATAATAATAGTGTGATGGGATATGGAGAAAAATACAAACGGATATATGTCACACATGCGCACACGCGAAGAAATGTTGGTGCATGTGACTGCTGTCGCCTATTATTACAATATATATCACATGCGAGATAACAAATCTTGGCTATCATAACTAATTATATATATATACATATACATTCGTTTTAACAATATCGAATCTATTATCGATAGAATAAAGAGACATTGCTGACGAGAATATTCGTAAAAACATGTCCTGTTAAAGCAAAGTTGTCTATAATCTATAAGCGTTTTGTTGCTGTAAAAAAAAATTACCGCTTCGATAAGAGATCAAATATGAAAATTTATTTATTATAGAAAAATAATTCGAGAGAGAAAGAGAGAGAGAGAGAGAGAGAGAGAGAGAGAGAGAGAGAGAGAGAAAGAGAGAGTGCAGATTTAACAAAACTATTTTTATTAAGCGTTTGCTATTTACTTATAATAAAGGATGAAATTTGCTATAAAATTCGGCGGTTTTAATTTTTGGATTATAATATATTGATCTTGTGCAGCAAAGATGCATTCTTGATCGAGATAACATCAAATAAAATCATAATTATACGATAATTACTCCGATATACATATATTAAAAAATTTATATGATAAGGTATAAGAAGCAATTGGATGCACGAGTGTAGGTATATATTTCAGGATATTTTTCTAGTGACTTTGCGCTCTTGCGAAAGTGCTTCATATAAATAGAAGCGCAGATGTCTGATGCATAAGTATGTGAGATCAGTTCCATACGATATCAATGAAATAAATTGATTTAATTTGCACAATTTCCTTAAATTACGCTTTCAATTATGTACTTGTGTATAAAGACATATTATCGGAAATTGAATATACAAATATTTATTAGACGTTTATATATTTTAATACATTATATACGTCGAAATAAGATATGACAAAATATAATTTTTTTTCATTTTTCGATAGCTTCCTTTATTGATAAGATATTCGAGTGCGATTGAAAGAATTTACATGTATAGAAATGGAAAGGTAGTGCCAAAGATTGAAGTCGTATTCTTCAAGATAGACGTTAAAAAGAACTGTTTGTTCTTTGTAAATTATTTTATTACATTTTATTGAGCGATTGAAAGAGTTTCACTCTCTCTCTCTCTCTCTCTCTCTCTCTCTCTCTCTCTCTCTCTCTCTCTCTCTCTCT
>NW_017259190.1:4839137-4849002 GCF_001594045.1 Atta colombica
CTCTTAAATATGATAATAATCATTCAAACATTATAATTCAGATTCAAACATTATAATTATCGCTATTTTTACGAGTTCGCTACATTTATGATTTGTTTTTCATTGCTCTGAAAAGTAGTTAGAGTCCTTATAATTCTATATTATAATTATATATTGTTTGAATATTTTGTGAAGAATGTTTTCGATACGCGAATTGTCAAAGCCTAACTTATTAATATTATTGAAACGTCTTAAATAAATCAGCGGTGCAGGGTCATCGATGAGCCGACATACGTGAGTGAAATTATGAACGATCTAATAATAATCGCACTCTTATCTATATACTTAGTTGATTTGAATTCAAGAGATCGATTCTACACATGGGTCTCATCCTTTCAGTGAGCGAGGTCAGTGATCATGGTGAACGAAAAAATTTATGAAATATCGCCCAAAAATTGATATATAAAATGTACATCATGTATTACATGTACATATACCAAGATATCATCATGAAAGTATCTCGATATTTATTTAGATGCAGAATTTTTTTATGAAGGGCTGTATATTTATCATGTTACTTTTGGAAAGGATACATCATGTGCATATCTAAAAATATATTTAAAAAAAATGGTTACATTGATAAAAACGCCAACGAGAATTTAACAGATATATTTTAAATACTGTATGGACGAGGTTCTTGTGCGCTAGATAGATATTAGTGAAAAATTGCGTATTTCCAGTAGACTTGGCTGCAGGATTTGTCTAAAGAAATATGTACGGTCTAATCTTGGAAAATCTAGCCGAATATATAAGGCAGGTTTACGGCGAAGACAGATGGGAAGAGATCCGCAGACAGGCGTCTGTGGATCAGCCGAGCTTTAGTGTTCATCAGGTCTATTCGGAAAACTTGATACCAAGATTAGCGAAAAAAGCAATTCAGGTATGTCTACGATGCACCATTTGCTTCATCGTATCTCTCACAAATTAATTATTCATTTGTAACAATTGTATGCTTTTCGTAACGGCCAAATATAAAATACATCTCAGGAGATATTTTCAGTTTTTAATATTTAAAGTATAAAGTATCGATATAAAAACTGAATGTTTAAATCTCGATACAGATTATATCATGCAAAGCGTATTATATAAACGCATTTCATTTAATTTTAACAAAAGTGGATAAATAGTTTCATTCGGAGCAGACTGTGAAAAATTTAAGTGTACTTACTCTTCAGGTACTTGGTGTAACGGAAAAGGAATTCTTCGATCAAATGGGTGTGCACTTTGTAGGATTCGTTGGACAGTACGGTTACGATCGCGTACTCTCGGTGCTTGGACGGCATGTGAGGGATTTTCTCAATGGTCTAGATAATCTCCACGAATACCTCAAGTTTTCCTATCCTAGAATGCGAGCACCTTCGTTCATCTGCGAAAACGAGACTCGTCAAGGTGAGTTACAGAGTTACATAATAGTCGTAGAATGCCTCGAAAGAATTCTGGAAACATTCTTTCGTTCTCAGATCCTATCTATTCATCAATTATATATAATTCGCAACAAATAAGATTTAAAAAAAAAACTTAATTCTCTTTCCTATACATAATATTTTTAAATTATTAAATTCTATACACACATACACACACACACACACACACACACACACACACACACACACACACACACACACACACACACACACACACACACACACACACATACACACATATATATATTCTATATTTTCATTATAAATGCGTAGGGTTGACTCTTCACTATCGAAGCAAACGCCGAGGTTTTGTCTACTACACAATGGGTCAAATAAGGGAAGTTGCTCGGCATTTTTATCACAAGGAGTTGCAGATTGAACTGGTACGCGAGGAAGTGCTTTTCGATACTGTCCACGTGACCTTTCAACTTACCTTCGACAATCGTGCCTTCACGCTGGCATCGCTCGCGATGACCCGTGAGGAGAAACATTTGCCGATCGGGGCGTGTGTGCTTTTTGAGATATTTCCCTTCTGCATCGTTTTCGGGTACGTCTTAAGATGATTGTGCAAAAATGTTATTAAAAAATTAAGAGAGTAAAAGATTTTGGCGCGCAATTCGCAGAATCATGTGTATATAAATTCACACAGTGGCCAATCAGAACTCGCGCTGATAGTAAGTAATACAAAAAGTCGAAATTGTCGACTACCAGCATGAGTTCTGATTGGCTGCTGCTTTTCTGCTTTTAGCTTTTCTATCAAGATTTAGGAACGCGCCCTCACATAAAATATCTGTTTTAACGGTTTAAGAATTAAACTTTTTAATTTATACAGTTTTTGTCTCGATTCAATTTAATAATTGAATGATATAGCGATTTAAATGAGAATTAAGCCGTGTAAAATCGCTTAAGAATTCCGTTTTGTTATTTTTATTATGAAAAACTCTGGTCGCGCGCGCATGCGAATTGATCTTTGAATAAGACATATTTATACATTTATTTGATTAATAAATGTTTAAATTTCAGATCAGATATGATTGTTAGAAGCATCGGCAATTCACTGATGGTCATATTGCCAGATCTAGTTGGCAAGAAGATTACTTATTTCTTCGATTTAGTTCGACCTCTTATTGCGTTTAAATTTCAATCGGTAAAAAGTAACCCTAAATTTAGCCTATTTTAAAACTCTTGAAATTCGGTGACTCTTAAAATTTAAATTGTATATCAAACGATGCTATATATTGGGTCGTCCGAAAGTTCGTGCCGCAAAAGATTTAAATCTAATAAATGAAATTAAAAATTTAAATCTGCGTTTCAATTTTCCTTCAAAATCGGCACGAACTTTCCGGACAACCCAATACATATGCTGGGACAATTCTAGACAAATTTTAAGTTAAATAGGGATAATTTTGGGGGAGGGGGGGGGGGGTAGTCAAAATAGTCAAGTTTCTAATATTGTCCAAATATACAATAGACAAACAAAAGTTAAAACTTCTTTGATAACAGTGGAAATTTGAATTAATCAGAAATGATTCTCTGACTATACCGTACTAAAAATCCGACTCCATCCATCACCTTTGCTATTTAATTTTTTAAAAAAATAAAATTTCTCCCAAAAATGTTTTTACTAAATTTTTCAAAAACGAATGTAAATACGAAAAATTCTCGCAAAAACTTTTTTTAAGGATATTTTTATTCCCTTAAAAATTTAAACAAGGGATTGGATTTTTAGTATATAGTAGTACAGAGAATCATTCTGATTAATTCTAATCAAAATCAATCTGTTATTAAATGTTATCAAACTGTTATTAAAAGTTTTAATAACTTTCTTTTTGCGTCTTCTTGCTAATATGCTTAGATAATATTAGGAATTTGGCTACTTCCTCCGTATCTCCGAAACTAAAATTTATGTCTGACAATAAAATTAATGTTCCATCATATAGCATCATTTGGTATGCAATTCGATTCAAATTTCGACAGTCACAAAATAAGCTAAAAAAACTTATGTTTTTTTGTCACTTTGTAATATAAATAAGAGAAAATTTAACAAAAAAGAGACAAGAAAATTCATTCAAAGTTAAATAACAATTCTGGTCTAAATCTGTGTTTTTGAGTACTTTGTTTTGTGTATATTTAAATTTTTTGAACAAATTCTCAAAATTTCCCAAATTTAGGCTGTTAGTATGACTTCGAATCATTTCCGACTGACTGATTTTGTATGGTTTAGATATTAAACAGAACAAATAATATTTTTGAGCTGGTTACTGTTGAGCCAGTGCTTACGGAACGATTGAATGATCGGCACAGAAACGAAATTCTCTTGAGTGATGAGCTTGAGACGGTAGAAGATAAGACTTTACGATTAAAAGGTACGTTTATATTTACTCGTTAACTTTAAAAGACTTATTATTGTTGAGATTACAATAAAAATGTTAGCTATTATATGAGATATTAACTCATCGATTTTTATTCATTGAAATTAATAATAAGAAATTTTTTTCTATTTTTATTATATAAATTATATGCAATAATAAAATTAAATAAGATTTTTATGTCAAAAAAGAAAACACAAGATTACGCGTGAAGACGTAAAAGATTTTAGACGTCATCCCAGCAAAATCGCATTTTTTCAGGTCAAATGATATATATGGACAATTGGAAAATGATGATGTATCTTGGGACTCCTGTCATGCCCGATTTGAATGCTTTAATAGCAACAGGCCTTTATATAAATGATCTCTCGATGCACGATTTTAGCCGGTAAAGAAACCATTCAATTGTAATTTCAAGAAGAAAAAAAATTTCTTATTGTCTGTTGTCACGTGGTCCGAGTATCTCATTGTTAGAGAAAACAGTCGTGTAATGTTTGTATTGAAAATTAAAATTAGAAAAATTATATAATAGTTTTCATCTTTGATGATCAACTATACAGAGTTAAGTTCTGTGTCAAACAATCGATAACTATCTTATAGATATTTAATGACTTCATAGGGACCTCATGCTTGCTGGAACTCAACAGTCTGTGGAATTAAAATTGGCATTAGATCAAGAACAGCTTAAAAGTAAAAAATTAGAGGAATCTATGAGGAAATTGGATGAAGAAATGAAGCGTACGGACGAGTTATTATACCAAATGATTCCCAAACAGGTCGCAGATCGTTTGAGGAATGGTGAAAGTCCGATTGATACTTGCGAGGTATGGTTAAGAAGAATAAAATGAAAAAAAAAATTCAAATTTTCTACTTTTATTCATTTGTTGTCAGATTATTAAATGTTGTTGGAAATGAAATATTTTTTTAACGACTGTGTTCTAAAAAAATCCTAACTTTTATCGCACAGATTCGATATTTTCTAAAATGAAAATCATAATAATTAATAATCTCTTTGTTTTAACAGAAAACGAAATAAAGTAAGGTAAAATGATGAATTGTTAATTTTTCTATGTTATAATAACTAATGATAAACTGAAATGATACTGAATTCATTAAACACTTTAAATAATAATAAGTCATCTCTTGTTGTTTGATTTCAATATGTTTACAAAAGTAGATACTTTGTATAATATAATAATAAGTGTACATGTACTCATATTGTACATATGTAATATTTTTTGATCTTAATTTATAAGGAATAATATAATCACAGTAAATACTTTTACTTTCTTTATAAAATAACAATACAATTTTTTATCAATAAAATTGTCTCAAAATATTCTCTGCTTGCAGATGTTCGATAGTGTATCGATCCTGTTCTCGGATGTAGTGACTTTTACTGAGATCTGCAGTAGAATTTCACCGATGGAAGTTGTGTCAATGTTAAACGCCATGTATTCATTGTTTGATACTTTAACCGAGAGAAATCGAGTTTACAAGGTATTCTTTATTCGTTTCATAGAAAAGATTATCTCGATTGTTCTGATTTCTCGGGAATCCTGTTCGGATCTCTCGTTCAATCTTGTAATATGAATCTAATTATCGTAGCCTATTATTGCATTATTCATAAATTTAGCAGTAAATATCATGCATTTTATTTTAATTAATTTGATTTAATTTTCATCAAGTTTAATAAAAAAAAATTGCTAAAATAATTGAATCTTTATTTTAATATATTTTCATGTTTGAAAAATTTTTTAAAAAGTTATTTATATATCAAATGATCATGGAGTCCTTTTTTATTCAAGGTCGAAACTATCGGTGATGCTTACATGGTAGTCTCAGGTGCGCCCGTAAAAGAAAACGATCATGCAGATCGTGTATGCGATATGGCGCTTGACATGGTAGAAGCAATAACCGATCTCAAAGACCGTTCAACAGGTATATTTTTCAATTTTTCTTAAGACATGATCAGACTAGAGATTGAGATTGAGATTGGATTGGAATTTAACCAATCACAAGAAAGAAAATCAACTGATTAAGTCTAGTAAACTTTACTTTGATTGGTTAAATTCCAATCCAATCTTAATTTCTAATCTGATTATGTCTTTAGAGCATATTTTTATTTTGTTACATTCTTCGAATTTCTAATAATTCTGCAACTAACGATACGAATTCCATATGAATCCATACAGTCTTTTAAGGCTTTAGGACATTGTATAGTTTCACATTCGCACGCACGCACGCACGCACGCGTAGAAATACAGTGAAATATTTAAAATCGTTTCTTTATAAAGATACCCTTTGAAATTCTAATTAATTTATCTTAATATATCAAATATTAATTTGATTACAGATTTTATATCTAGAAAGTAATAAGAAAAATTGTATTATATGATCTTTCTTATTCATATCTTTATCAACTTGTTTTAAGACACTATATATTATACCTGTGTAATACATTTCACTGAATTTCACTCGCAATGACGTAGCATGGATTTCACATTACACTATAAAAGAAAATTTATAATTATCTTCACAGGTAATCATCTTCAGATACGCGTTGGCATTCACAGCGGCGCGGTTGTAGCCGGTATTGTTGGCTTAAAGATGCCACGATATTGTCTCTTCGGCGACTCCGTTAATACAGCAGCCCGCATGGAAGCGACAAGTCAAGCCATGCAAATACATATATCTCAATCCACCCAAGAATTGTTATCACCTTCATACAAGGTGAAAGAACGTGAAGAAATCGAGGTCAAAGGAAAAGGTAAGGTATCTTGAATTTTTTATCTTATACACACTATTTTTACGGGGATATTCCTATGATATTCTTTTTGCTTGTTAATATTTAATTTTAAGGATTTATTGAGACATGTCAGGGCCGATAATTGTACACACCGATTGTAATAGGCACAATGAAGACCTATTGGTTGGAAAAGCGAGAACGTCGTTCTGTTATGACTAAGGGAATCACTATACAGGAGCCTCATCAATGGCACACAAAAAGTTTCGAGAAAAGAGTTTCCTCGGTGGGAACTATAGGTCTGATAAGCACAGGTATATTCGACAAATCGACTTCGGGAGACGCGCTATCGAGACGTAGAGGCTCGTCGAAGATGTCATCCCCTACGCCACCAGGATCCTCGGGATTCCTTTCTGAAGAGAGAAGAATATATTCCCCTATCACTTTTCAAGATGTCGCGCTACGATCGATCGCGAATTCACCGACGAAGAATGTGGAAGTACGAGGTGAAACTTTTACATTTCTTTTTTATAATATATAATATATAGTATATAAAAGTATGATTATAGCGATTGCTTGACAAATCATATCGAAAGCTAGAATGGAATAGCTAGTTCCATTTTTCTCGAAGCTTTCTCTAATAAAAAAGCAGAATATATAATAAATTTTCTGTTTGTATGGTTGCAGAATGCCGATCAAATTCTATGGGTGCGGTAGGCATAAGGAGCGCGTCAGACATGTTCAGTTCTCTCCTGAACGACACAGAGGAGCACTTCCGACAGCACCGGGATAACTTGTCTCCGCGCGTCGGAGAAAATCAATCAATGAGCGTGCACGTGAAACCGGAGGTGAAGATTAATGCCACTTCATCCTTGTCTTCACAGAGCTCCGAAGAAGAATCGAATTTGTCATTGGATTTCACACAAATGCAAAAGGATAACGCAGATGCGAGAATTAGTAACGATAATGAGTGCGCAGCAATCAGTAGTGATCTCAACAACTCTCAGTTGTTGATGCAACAGGACCAGTGTTGTCCGGGATTTACTATCTCAAAGAACAGCAAGATGCGTCATCAAGGGAATAGCTGTATTATTGTCTAATGCAGAAGTTGAAGATTGTTGCAGATTTAATATTTTTTTTAGATTTCAAAATGCTAAAATATGTTTCTTTTTTCGATTTCTTCTCTTATTTTCGTATAACAAAAAATAAACATATTTATATCATTATTTTATATCATTATTTTCGTCGAAAAAATTCGATTTCTGTTCCTAAAATAATTTTACAAATTTAAATATCTTTTAGAGATGATTTTTATTTCACATGCCACAGTAATTTTTTGATAATTTCAAAGAGAGAGAGAGAGAGAGAGAGAAAGAGAGAGAGAGAGAGAGAAAGAGAGAGAGAGAGAGAGAGAGAGAAAATCTCTTTGTCTATTATTTGATAAGAAATTTAAATGAACTTGGACACAAAGATAACCCGCGAAATGCATAATTTCCGTAAAGAAACTTAAATTCTTCGCAACAGCACAGCCAAGTGTATTCGCGTATATTTAATAATAATTGTACATATATCTCAAAAATAAAGTATTTAAAAGTTTGAAGCATTTGAACCTTTCGACGAGATTGTATTTTCATTACCTAAGCAATATTTAAGTTAGCACAACTCATTGGCGATACATTGGGCGAATTCAAACTTCAAATCAGCAAAGTGACTTGCTGAGCAATTAAATATAATTGATTGGATCTACAGGTAAGAACTAATCATGCTCATTGACAAGCATGTCGCTTTGAAGGTTTAAACTACGAAGTAAGAGATAAAGAAACCGAACTCTGAGAAACGAAGTGATCCTGACTCGTGACCTCTAATTGGGAGGGAGTCCATTGAACGGAATGGATTTTTATTTTGAGCATCATTTGCAATTAACCTTACCCGAGCAATCCGGTAGTCCTGTATCATGATTCTGCTCACAAAAGTGCTCAGTTGGCAATTCTCAATTTTTTCAGTCATTTGTGTTCCTTTGTTATCTATACATTTAGTATAGTGTTGTTTAGTATTAATATCATAAAATATGATCCATATTCAAAACGCACTTACAACGATGTAGCGCATTAACATATTATATAAATTATGCATACTATAGAATTTTAGAGATAATAGCCTATATTCAGAACCGAATTTTATCAACGTCAAAAACGTGATTTTATTAATAAAAACGCGTTCTGAATACGGGCTATATCTTCCATCTCCTGCTGTCGAAATATATGTTATAATATGATTCACATAATTATTAGAGATCTCTTTTTTGAAATACTTTCTTAATTTATTTGGATTTATAATCGCAAATCTCTCAGCAACAAATACGTGCAGCGATCAGTGACGCAACGTGCACATACCTAACCACATAACACTTACAAATGGCGCCCAAACGTCTATTTCCAAAAATCTATTCTCAGCGGATTCCTTCCCAATAGTTACATTTACATCTAAAATTCTGATTGGATAAATTAAAAGAATACAACCAATAACAGCGAGCGCTCATTCTATTATTGAATCCGCTAAATGTGCCCAATTAGGGGTATGAAACAGGACAACTTTTTTGGCTTGCGCACTATCTAATTCGATCTCCTTATCACTGGTGTAGTTTCCACCGAGGGTTTAAGAAAGGGCAAGAACCAATTAATTACAATCGAGTATTCTCCTGTCGTTCGACTGTAACAGGGGAATACTAGACTGTAGTTGGTTGATTCTTACATTCTGATCCTATTTGAACCCATGGTGGAAACTAGACCATTGAGTGAAAAACTATTGTTCTTATTCTCTGTTTCCTGTTCCTGTTATTATGCAGAATTCCTTACTTATACTACGGCCTTAAGACGTTTAGAAAATCTTGCTACTGATACAAAAAAGTGAATATTGCTATGTAATTAACATTCACTTTTTCAGAGGGCAGTAGTGCGCTGGACAGTAGTTTGCGAGAAAAAAGCCCTCATGTTTTATATTCTCTCTCAGGTTTCTCTGCCGGTACTGCTGGTAAGTGATAGTGGTTACGTTACGAGTTACGTTTTACGTTACGGGGGGGGGTGGTCGCGTCGCGGTCGTCAGTTGGTCGTGTCGTGCGTCGTGTCGCGATTACGGATCGTCGTGGCGCCTTTCTCGTCATTCCTCTGTCCTCTTAAAATTTTTGCCAATTCTATATTGCCCTATGGAACGTCTAAATAGTGTGCTTTTGATGTGACGTGTTATATATATATATATATATATATATATATATATATATATCTATTTTT
>NW_017259190.1:4849102-4851771 GCF_001594045.1 Atta colombica
TAAGATTGTTCGCGGTGGAAAAGACGACGCAAAAAATATTGCAGGTAAATAATCATGCGATGCGTTTTCTTGTGAGATTGTTCGATATTTCATCGTACTGTAAAGTTTATGAGGTTAGGGTTAGGTTAACATAGCATGTCATGGTCTACTATGCCATGTCACTCAGTATGATCAGAATCGTTGCTTTCTCCCATGATAAAAATATCAATAAATATCGCGACGAAGGTTTTCTTTTTATTTGCGGTGGTTTAGAATTAAGTTTAGTTGTTTATATCATCTATATAGTCCATGATGCATTGTGGTCTAGTCTGCACTCCCGTCTCTGTGCACAGTGAATTTGTCGTTGATGAATCGATGCGACAGCGATTGGACTCGATCGCAATGAGGAGTTTTCGTTCTTTAATCGTTTGATCCTAAAATGGATATTTAAAACGAGTATAATTGCTATAAATTCGATTCAGAATGATGTCAATATCAATTGTAACAAAACATGTATTGAGTATTGAGTATATCACTTAATATCTATAATATCTATAAAATCTTAATATCTATAAAAAATTATATTTAATGATTATAAACAGGAAGATACGTCGGGGATAATCTTCAAAGATTTTCATTTCTACTTATAAAAGTCGTTTTAACAGTGTTACAACATAATAACAGTTTTACAACATAATAACTATATTCTTTTCTCATAGAGAAGAAAAAAAATTCTATTCGAGTTTGATAGAAAACTTGAATAGGCAATGTTATTGCCTATCTATAATTGATATATATATCAAGTTTTATAAATATTATATAATTCATATCTTTTTTTACTATTTGTATATAATATATTTATTGTATATATGTGCAACAAACTTGATTTCTATAAAAAATATTTTGCAGGACTTTGGTTCATATTAATTTACATTTAATTGCAATAAAGTCTTATGTTTGCAGTGAGAGAAAATGATGCAGGATGAAGACTTGGGTGGCTCAGTGAGAAAAAATATCTTCAGTCAAGGAATAATAAGAATATCACAGGTTAATATGAGTTTATAATTGTTCATATAAACACTAACATTTATAACATTTTATATAATATATACACAATTATTCAGTTTTATTTTTTTCTATTAAAATACCATACTACATATTAGCGCTACTTGACAAAATTAAATGCTGATAAAGATGATCATAATTATTATATTTTTATAAACTGCTTCCTATATTATCCTTCCTGCATTGTCCTTTTTTATGCTCTTTAAATTTCATTTTAATTTGCATATTTTCAGCTTAATCTTTATTCTCATTCTTGTGTGCATCATATAATTTATAAAATCTCTTTCTTCTATTTCAGATATATCAAAGATACCTAGATGTGTGGACTCCTCATGTAATATCACGATGGATATTTGCTTTATTCTTATTAGTACTTTTTATTCTACGTATATTTATCTCTCAAGTACGGTATTTTCTATTAAATTATATGCAAACTTAATTCTTTACAATTGTATTGTACGATACTATAGAAACGCTTTTGTATTTACAGGGGTGGTATATTGTCACATACGCACTAGGAATTTATCACCTCAATTTATTCATAGCATTTCTTACTCCAAAAATTGATCCTGCCATGGATTTTTTTGATGGTAAGCAATTTGCCAGATGTATTTTAAACTTTTTTATATAATTGTATTATGAATTATACATAGAAAAAAATTTATAATGATTCATTGCATTCAATAAATGCAATGTGATTTAATTTAATGAAAAGATTTAAATATTTTGTAGATTCAGATAATTAAAAGTACAGATTAGAGTTAAATGTAATGTAATTTAAAGATAAGAGTTTTATACTCCCTCTTTTTATTTAACATGGGGTATACTCTTTTTTTTTTTTCCTTTAACACAGATAGAATTAAAAAATTAATTTAACATGAAATAAAATTACAGATGGAGAAGGTCCTGAGTTACCTACAAGATCAAATGAGGAATTTAGGCCGTTCATTAGAAGATTACCTGAATTTAAATTCTGGTATTCAGTAACAAAATCTACAATTGTTGCCATGATATGCACTCTATTTGATTGCTTTAACATACCAGTATTCTGGCCGATACTTGTTATGTATTTCATAACATTATTCTGTATCACAATGAAGCGGCAAATAAAGGTAAGAAATCGACGGTAGATTTGTATAGTTTTCATTTTTATTTATTTTTTATTTTATTTATTTTTTTTTATGAATTCTGATAATAGTTGATATAAACGTTTAAAAGTTACGTGAAAAAAGTTAAATACAGTATTCTATTGAAAATGAGAAAAAAAAGATCTTAAAAAATTCTAAATTTAAATTGAAGTGTAGGAATTAAACGTTAAATTAAACGCATTCTATAAATAAACGTTTTTTTTTTCGAAATAATTTCGGGAAAGTTGGTATGAATGATCGATAAACAGTCTTCTGTTTAAGTTGAAAGCTTATTTAATCTTTAATTTATTTTTTACTGCTTATTTTTTAATTTAAATTAATGTATTTTTTTTCTATTCGCAGCATATGATCAAGTACAGATACCTGCCTTTCACTCATGGCAAACCAAAATATCAGAACCATGAGGATACATCACGATTGATATCATCAAAGTGAATAAAAGTAAAGATATATTGTGCCTGTACAGGGGGGGGGGGG
>NW_017259190.1:4851871-4856845 GCF_001594045.1 Atta colombica
GGGCATAAGCGAATTACGTAGATTTTAATTTTCCCAGTACAGGGCGAGGGATACTAGCAAGAAAACAAAGAGAAAAAAAATTTTTTTTTAATGTCATTAGAAGGAACAGATATTGCCTTGTACAAGAAAAAATTGAGTCCTTGCAAGGACTTGTAACTCTAAATTATACATATAATATATGATATATATATAATCTGATTATCTTAATATATTTGTATCATAAAACTTGTACAAAATATTGTTAGCTCTTATTTCATTAAAAGAAGTAAGAAAAAAACAACAATATGATCACATCGATAAAAGTTAGCAGTTATCAATGTAGTAGATGAATGTAAGTTTATACATAAAGATTTGTTAATAGTTAATGGGTGCTTTCCAATTAATTTCCTAATATGTTTTTCCATATTTCAAGTTGATTAATTTTGCTTACGATTAGATAGTAAACTAAAAGATGTACAGAAAGCAAAGAAATATAAATCAAATTCTATTTGTTAAATTATGTCATGAAAATATTGTATCTCGAGAGTGTATTTATATGTACGCAAATATATCTGGAATGTAACTAAAATCGTAAACTAATTCATTTTATATCAACAAATTATGCTATTATTATAATTAAACGAAAACGAATTAATTTTGCATATTTTTGAGCTATTTGGAACATAATACACATCAATGTTTACATACGATACATGTTTTTCGTTTATTATAATGAAGTTAGTTGATTTTTGAACTATATAACTTAAATCAAAATATAAGTATCATCAAAAATCGTATAAATGGAAAGTACCCAATTAAATTTGTTAATCATTCTAGAGAATCAGATATCATTTCTTGGCGCGTACATTCCATGCAATTTATTTATGTCTTTAAGCAGATTTTTTTTAGTTTTCCAGGATATCCATATTTTTTTTTAGTCCAAAACTATTAGAACGCAGAATATTTTCTTTAAATTTTTACTAACTTTTTCCTTCTAATATCGCAGTATAGAAAGAATTCAAATTGTGAAATGCAGAATGCAAATCCAATTCTTTCTTTATACAAAAATTGTTTAATTTAAGTTTTTTTAAAAGTTTGCTACCGCTATATTGAAATAATTTTCAATTATTGTTATCAGTATAAAGATTTATATTTTTTAATATGTAGATATACTTCGATAAACGAAAATTTATTTTAAAAATTTATCTTGATGTTGATATTACCAGAAATAGAAATCTTATATATATTGTCTTTTATATATATTGTCTTTTATATTACTGTTAATAGAATCAAATTAATCTTTTAAAATAATTATTTAAATTATTTAAGATCATCTTAACAGTATTGAATATAATTCTTTAACAAAGAATTTATAGTATTAAATGTGTATGAGAAATTACAGATTTTATATTAAACTTTTGATATTATAATTATATTGATGTGTATAATAATAAATATAAATGCATTTTATATTGAAATTATACACACAAAATTAATTTAACAGCTTTAATATCGTTGAACTAAGTTACTGATATTTTAATATAATAAGAAGAAAATTATTAATGTAAAAGAAATGCATCTTACTGTTGTAATATTTTACTTATTGGATCAGTGTTATTTTGCAATTTCAGAATCTTCTCTTTCTTGTATATTAATTTGCGGTAGAGTTATATAGGCTGTGTTCCAAATTTACTGCTAGCGCTGAAAATTATATAGTTTATGTTATGTGCATTATAGCTTTTCAGTATTGACAGTTAATTACGAGAACATAGCCATAAAGAAGCATGCATATTTCTTTCGAATTTTTTCTTTCATATTCATATACTACGCATTAATATACAACCAGATATTTAGATAGGTAGGTAGATAGATAGATAGATAGATAGATAGATAGATAGATAGATAGATAGATAGATAGATAGATAGATAGATAGATAGATAGATAGATAGATAGATAGATAGATAGATAGATAGATAGATAGATAGATAGAGAGAGAGAGAGAGAGAGAGAGAGAGAGAGAGAGAGAGAGAGAGAGAGAGAGAGAGAGGGAGAGAGAGAGAGAAGTTATATGATAAGTCTTTCATTTTTATGGATTTGTTTATGTATGTGTAAATATAAACATGAATGTGTACACACACACACACACACACACGCGCGCGCGCGCGTATGTATGCATAACTGCGCGCGCGCGCGCGCGTGTGTGTATATGTGTGTACACACATATTCGATCCGTATATGTACATATATTTTTAGTAAATATCTATATATATCGGAGCTTAAAATTTATATATTATTTTATTCTATTATATATTTACTATATGAAAGATACATTTTTTTTTTTCAAAACATGTGCAAAGAGAAAATAAATTTTGCAACGATCAGGTACCATTTTGATACACATTTTTGTACTTTTCATTTTATAATGCGATTGCACAATATCTTTCTTATTTTTAAATTAACTTTATAATTCCTTTTTTTTTTTAGTCTCTTATCTAATCGTTTTGAAAAGATAAATTTATATATTTTACAGGATATTCCAAAATTCACAACTTAAAATATTATAGTAAGAAAGTTCTCGAAAAATTAAATAAAAAAGTCACTTGAAACTTTTATTTAATATTAAACAAATTTAAATAAATACATAAATAAAAAGATATAATTGCAATATTCATGAAACGTTGGCATTTCAATAATGGATCCGGCCTCGGAAATGACTCGCGAAATGTATAGCTTCTTTATAGAAAATACCGTGGACGTTTCAAAAATATTATTAAGATGTATATACTTTTTAAATACAATTCAAAATAGCATATTGTAACATGTATAGTGTACATACGTATATAAGTTTTTAAATTCAAAAAAGTATTATACTTGAAAAAATATTATAAATACATGTCAATACTTGAAAAAGTGGATCTAAACCTAAAGCAAAAAACGAAAAAAAAAGATTTTGTATGAATGTAGGTCGATTAGGATTTATTTTTTAATAATTATAATTATAATAAATATTATAATAAATTATAATAAATTACGCAATTTGACAGCAAAAGTGCTCATGTACATACAAAATATGTTTCTTTTACGCTAACTAATATATACGTTGGGGCAAATATAGGATAAAGCGGGGCTTTTTCATCCATTTCTCGCGATAATATCTATGTTCTGAACAGTATATGTTGATTATTTAATCACGATTGTATTATAAGTAATGCCATTATAAGGATGATACTGCAAAGAGATATATATTGTTTGTGCTATCGTAAATTTTCGTATTACTTTAAAATTGAACTGGCAGAATAGCCCTGCCTTACTCTATATATGATTAAACTTATATAAGATACAATACGCATTAGAAAACATCAGGTCACACATTAGAACATGTCATATCTGCAAACAATGCTGCATTTGAACAAAGGTAAGTACTTTGTTCAAATTCATTTAATACATCCCACAGTGAGCTGTAGACTCATAAAATTATAAAGTTATGCCAAAATTATAAAACTTACAATTTAATCTTTTTATATTGATATGAAAATACCAATAAAAAAAAATGTTTAAAGTCGATTTTAAATATGATAAAAAATATTATAAAAATTATTTTTGTAACAAATTATTACAAACGAATTATTAAATATTGTCTGTAGAGGGAACTGATTAGGCAAATCGATTGAGAAAAATTACAAAAGAAACACATATAATTTTTCATTTGTTTTTTGTTAATTTTACTATCTATGAGTTTAGCTATGACCTAAAACGAGTTCTAAGAAAACTCGTGATTTCGTTTAATTTTATTTGTATAATTAATCGGAGAACGGTAACACACTAAAAAAAAAGTTATACGTGTATCTTTTTTAATTTTTGAAATTGATTGATTTCCCTTTTTTCCCTTTACAGTCACTATTTAATAATTTATTTATAACGTGTTATAAAATGGATTTTTATTTCAAAAATTTTTTTATATTCTAATCCTATTTTCAATATTTTTTTTTTCAATATTTATTATTTTTCAATAATTCTTTGTCAACTTTACTGCTTTAGCCATGGCCTAGGTAATAAGTTAGTAAATTAAAAAAATAAATTAACAATAAAAATGTTGATGTAAAAAGGAAAAAAATGAACTTTATTTTAACTGCACGCTCTCACCGAAGACCAATTTTTTTTAATTAAAATGTTTTTCCCTCGAAACCATACAACTTGAAAAAATAGCAAATCTTGATAATATCTTATAATTTTTAAGATATTTAAGTGCATTTATTAAAATGGAACATCCTTGTATTTAGTAAAGGATTTTGTTAATAATAAATGAGAAATGGTAAATATGGGCAAGTTAGTTTTGAAGCAGACATCATGTAAAATGCAAAAGCATCCTTTAAAAAAGCTATGGAAGGATAAATAGATAATCATATGCAAAAGTCAATCGTATTGTGAGATTAATTGTTTAATATTTAAATTTTATGGTTATATATTACAACCTTTAATATTCATAATTTTGTTTTTCTTGATCCATAATAATACAGATAAAAAAGTTCATACAATAGTCATTAAAAATTTGAGAAATTCTCAGATAAAAAATATTTTTTAAATGTAAGTTAAGAATATCAATTCTATAATATATATAATATGTTTTACTTACTATGTTTTACTTACTATTATGTTTTACTTACTACTCCTGTGTGTTAAATATAAATGAATTATTCCATCCTTATAATATTCTAAAGATGAGTACTTTCAAAAATGTCTGTTTTATAAAACTATTATGATTTCGTATCAGCATTCTAAATTTGATTTCTGATATCACTTTTTAGAATATCTCAGCCCACTGCAATGTGCATCTTGGTGGCATCTGGTGAATATCTTCCTTAGAATTTTTAAAATAATTTTTCGGGATTTCTATATGAATTGCAGAATTTTTTAGAATTTCTATTTAATTTTTAAATTTAGAAAATTTTCAGAATTTCTATTTAATTTAAAAAAAATGTTTTCAAATTATATAT
>NW_017259190.1:4856945-4857424 GCF_001594045.1 Atta colombica
TCTTCATTTTGTTATAAGAAACTTTATTAATCTGAAGAAATCTGAAGAAGTTTAAAGAGGTATTTTTTAGAAATCTTGATAAATTTAAAATATAAAAAATTCTGAAAAATATAAGCTATGAGAATTTTTTTAAATGTAATCATATATTTTTGTTTCCATTATAATTTACAGATCCTTATGTTATTTATGCAATTTAACAATATATATTAATCATATATTGATATGATTATCGATTTATTGGATTAAGTTAATGTTCTAGTTTAAATTTGGACAATCAATGTCTTAATTTATTTATAATTATGTCTGATATATTATTATTGTAAAATATCCCTAGTTTAGTTTTTAGTTTTTACTAAAGAGAAATTAAAATTTCTATATCAATATAAAAGAGGAAGAGAGAAAAAGGGAAGATGAGATAGGAGAGAGAGAGAGAGAGAGAGAGAGAGAGAGAGAGAGAGAGAGAGAGAGAGAGAGAGAGA
>NW_017259190.1:4857618-4861006 GCF_001594045.1 Atta colombica
AGAGAGAGAGAGAGAGAGAGAGAGAGAGAGAGAGAGAGAGAGAGAAATTAATTTTCCGTCGACATGAACGCAATGCCTACGAAATCTTTTTAACATCTACAAAATCTTTTAACGAAAAATATTTATCGTAAAATTCACACACAAGTATAGCTTAGATATATCACTATAACGCAACACGCTATTTGTGAACGCTAATTGTGAATAAGAAATAGTGATCGTAGAGATCGAGTTATGATTATTTTACTTTCAGTTCGCCGCTACTTCTCGCTTCAATGTCAAAAGCTATATGTATATTGCGTTATGACATTCATCTGGGTTTTTTTTTATTATGTAATAACGATAATGAGAATTATTATTGTATAGTGATGTCAATATCTATTATCTGCAGCACAAAGTTCAACGCAGATCAATAGAAATTTATCTGTCGATAAATTTCTGTGATTCCTCTTATAATTCTAATTAACACTTAAGAATTATATACACATATGTATATCTATTAATTGAGATTCTGAATATGTTACACAGTTTTTTCTGCAGTTATATTGAGTTATTGAATCAAAGGCGAAAGAATGAAATCTTTTGTTTGTTTGCACTATACATAAAAATGAATTTATTTTTATACTGTAAATACCGTAAATAATTTCTCTCAGCTTTTTCCTGCATTAATAAATAAATAATGTGCAATACAATCTAGATACATGTTATAATGTCTAGATTTTATATTATATATTTTCAAAAAAGATGATAATTAATTAGACAATTAATTGATAATTATTGATTAGTCTATTATACAAGTGAATTTTTTTTGCATACTTTACGTAAATATTATCGATAAGTTACTATGTTGCACATATGAGCATCAAAAATGAAAAATCTATGTACAATTTCTCATTCGATATTATAATCCAACAAGACCGCAGCAAGATACTGTAGTGATATATGTGAGAGTTGTCCAGTTTTGGCGAGATGTGAAAATATCGAATAAATGTGTCGAGTATCGAGAATATTTCTTTCAAAAAATTAATTGTAGAATAATAGAATCTCGAGGAAAGCGAATTGCGAATTGCAACTATTTTCATATATTATACAATGGTCCGCCATTTGTGTAAAGAACATAATTAATCGAGTGATGCAATCTGCGATATTACTAATTGCAACAATGCGACGGGATTTGTTCCACTACATTAAAATCTCTATAGTGAATCTTATATCACTCGTTGAGTGCTTCCGAAATAACCCCTTTGGATTTATCAAGGTGAAATGTCGTGGTGGAATTCAGGCCTATCACTGTCGTAGTGGTAGTCTCACTTACTGTAGACTCTCGTTTTCGGTACGGATTCGATGGTTGGCACAATCTATGGTCGATGACGGAAGAAAAAGAATTAAAAAAGTGTGAATTTTAAATTTTAAAATAATAAAATTATAAAATTGCCAAAAAATATAAAATGCTAAAAGCACAGTAAAGTGAGTGATCAATCAGTGAATCGATAAAAATTCACAAAACTAAAAACTTTTTGAAATCGGACTGCGACTTTGATGTTGATTACATCTTCTCGTTAAGAAAGATTAATAGTTAGTTTCAGAGCCGGGACTAGGATCAAACGAGGCACTTGTCTATAAAAATATTTAAAAATTTGAAGGACTTATATTTCTACATATTTTAATTCATTCGCTAATAGTGAGTATGTATATCTGCCATTGAGCGTTTGCTATGTAAAAAATTGTTCATACATGAATATGTATAAATATGTATAAACATACATAAATATTCGTAAACATGTATAATTATATATGATCGAAATATGTTCATACATATTCATACATATTCCCTTTTTCTTTTGTAAAATTACTTTTTAATGTGATAGAAATAATAATAATAATATAAAAACATTAAAAATAATTAAAAGAATAATTTTTGCATTGTTCGTTTTAGAAAAAAAGAAACAAGCTTGGAAAAATGTAGAAAAAATTGCTCATACAAACAATTATGCATAATTTTATATATAATTATACACAAGTAATTTTTTTATATTTCTTCAAAATTGATTTTTTTCTAAAACAAATAGTGTGAAAATTACACTTTTAATTATTTTATATGTTTTCACATTACTATTATTACACTTTTTATTTTTATTACACTTAAAGATAATTTTACAAAAAAAAGAGGGATGTATGAATATGTGTGGACATACATGGTTATTTATGGTTATACATGCATATTTATGTATGTTTGTACATATTAATATATATATTCATATTTATTAATCATAGATGATCTTTTCAAAAATGGATTTTAATTGTTACTTTTGGAAGATAAGTTACGGAAGTTAGGTAAGTTAATACACTGAGAATTCCATTTGATTGAATCAATTTATCTTGTTTGGATATGGATAAATACATCTTTTATTTTGCTGGAATAAAATAATTGGAAGCAAAAATGTTCGGTTATTATAACATTTTACTAATTGCTTCTGATAACACAAGTAAAATGTTATAATAACCAAATTTTTCTCAGTGTAAGTTAGTTTTTTGCTATTTTTACATGCACATTTTTTCAAGTTTTGAAAAAATATTTTTTAATTCTTTAGAATTTTATGAGACTCTGGTACTTAGAAATGCTAATACATGCTATATAGTTTACATTATACGCATATTGTAGAATTTTAGAAAAGCACGCTTTTATCGATAAAAACGCTAATGTTCTAAATCTGACGATCTTCTATCTACTACTAATGCTTATAATATAGCAGTGCTCGACATTAGATGTAACTTTTCATGTCTACGACTATTTCTCCCATTACTATCCAGGTTCGATGACTGATATAGCAAAATTTTTTTCTCCTTCTTATACTTTATTTAATAAAATAAATTTAACAATTAATTTGCAGTCATGCCGCATTTTAATGTCTTATTTATTTTTGGTCTATCTCAAACATTTTTTTTTTTTAACAAATCTTCCTCTGTTTTCATCATTGTATCTCTAAAAATTATTTAAAAAATTGGACATGATAGAACGTAAATGGTTTTTATGGATTTGGATTTAATGACTCAAAATATATGTATATAATAAGAAACACCTATACTCTGGTTTGAGTTTATTTAAACAAATTTGTTTGTTTTGTTTGTTTTGTTTGTTTGTGCAATGGTTTTGTATGGCACAATTATTTATACAAATGTATAAATAATTTTTTTTATTTTACTGTGACTTTAGTAAATGTATTTCATTCGTTTGTAATATATACAGAGGGCACACTTTTTTCTTTTGCCTTGCGCCGAAATATATGTTTAGTCCCGATTCTGATCAATTCTATTATATTTTATGACTTATTTTATATATATATATATGTATGTATATATATATATATATATATATATATATATATATGTG
>NW_017259190.1:4861047-4862941 GCF_001594045.1 Atta colombica
ATATATATATATATATATATATGTGTGAAGATATTTTTAACATAAGGTACACGTAAAACGAGTACCTTATGCTCTCCGTTCTTGAACGAGGGGACCAATTGTTATAATACCTCCGACGGCTCTCAAGATTTCGCGTAGTGCTCCATCGTGCGAAATGATGCCTAACTGTATTCTGTACTTCAGTATTGAGAAAGCAGTAAAACAACGCCACGAAAAATCCCTGAAAAAAGATAGAAATTATATTTATTACATTTATTTTTATTTTCGATTGCGAGAAATCACTTTTCGCCACGATAAAAGAATTTTTGGATTGAATCAGTTCTCTCTAGAGTTGAATGAGATTCTATCTCATTTCTAGAGCGATCAATGAGTGTCGAATTATGTCTGTTGCTAAAGTTGTATAAACCATTCTATTACTCTATCTCTCTGCTTTATTTATCTTCATTTTCGTCCTTTCGCAATATAGCTTTTAGAAAATAAGCGAATTTATTTCTCAAACATTATCCTAGTATAATAATGAAATTGTGATTGATTTATTTTAGAATAATGAGCTTATACATTACTGTGTCGTAGGAAAGTTGCAGACACGACAAAATTGTACTACAGTTCTTGAAAATGTTTGAATATAATTGATAAATTTGTTTATCGCTTAAATTTGATGGCTTATGTTTTTTCTTCATATTCTTTAAATAATTTTTACCTGCGAAGAAAGCAGAATCGCACGCGCATAAGAGAATGCATTGGCGACTTGGCCTTCAGTAGGTCCAGCTATGACTAACACATATGTCACTCCTAGAAGTGGTATCAATACCAAGAGAGCTTTACTGGCTTTTCGATATTGCTGCGTCTCCACGTTATTAGAAGACCAAAGCTTCGTTATCAGCACCTGCAGGGCATGTGATCTTATATGTATCTCAATTTAGGAGAACGACAGTACTAGTGTTATTCGAATAAATGTCTCTCTTTATAAATTTATTTCAACAAAGCTTTTTTTATCATTTACCCGACTAATTATAATAAGATCATCCAGAAATCGTTTTATCTTGTATAAGTTTTATGTCCGTGTATAAGATACGACTAAAAGTTCAATGTGCGGGAAAATTATACAGGATATCCATTAATAGACGGTCATTTTATCGATATTTTTTTTTTAAATCAAATCACAGATTGCGTTAAATTAAAACATTATTCGTTGTATACGCTATTTAAATTAAAACATTATTCGTTTACTGTCAATACATATTTGTCGTAGTCAAAGTTGGGACTGGAGAGAGTGTGGCCAACGAGTTACTTAATTTTCTCAAATAAAAAATTTGAATGGACATGGAAAAATAGTAATATAAATTTCTATATATACATATATTTTAATTAATTCGCTGTGCTAACGATAACTATAAGCGGCTGTCGATCGCGCTTGCTGTATTAATTAAATAAAAACGAAAAAAGGATAAATTTTGATAAAATAATCTAGGCGCGCAGGAAGTTAACGTTATTATTTATGTCATTATTTATGTTAAAATATCATAAAAGATGTCATTTTGATGTTAAAACGAGGATAAATAACATTACACTTTGTTACTTGATGTTTATTGCGATATTGAAAAAATCAAATGCAATGAATATACTCTCTCCAAGTAAATAATTTCCTCAAGTATGTCTTAGAAGTTGTCACTTTATTATAAAGCAATTCAACGAAACATCTTTTCTTATGACATGAATCTGACAAACATGATGAATATTGTAACTATAATAATATAATTCGGTAATATAAAAAACTCCTAAAATGCTCCTATATGTGCTCCTATATATTGTCGATAATATAAATATAAAATGTATAAATATATATTATATATATATGTATAATACATATATATAATTATATATTATATATATA
>NW_017259190.1:4862970-4870683 GCF_001594045.1 Atta colombica
TATATATATATATATTAATATATTGTACATATTATACACACTAATTTTACTATGACTTATATTTTTTTATAACTAAAAAGTGAATTATTTCTGCCTCGGACATCAAAATGTCTGTAGCATTGTTTATAATTTTCATTTCGAATATAAAGGACACCCATCTTAGATGAAATAGAATCGACATTTATATCGCTTAATTATTATCGAGGTAATTGAGTATGGATATTTGAAAATCAATTGAATTGATGCAAATAGATATTTTTTACCACAATAGTATTTATTAAAATTTTTACCACAACAAAATTTTTTACCACAATAGTGTAATCGAAAATAAAGGTGGATCTTTATTGTTTATAAATCCGTGTGAATTTATATACTATATATCTAATTCTGCAAACTGTCGAATCTAATTTTCAGTCTTGAAACAGTTTTAAGAACTAGAGCAGTAAAATTACAAATTAAATTGACAAGCAATTTAATAATATTGAGGTTTATAGGCCTCTTAGAAGATATTAATAATATGATTAAAAATAGTGTTAATCTTTTTTTATCACA
Source organism: Atta colombica (assembly GCF_001594045.1). Taxonomy (NCBI): domain Eukaryota; kingdom Metazoa; phylum Arthropoda; class Insecta; order Hymenoptera; family Formicidae; genus Atta; species Atta colombica. The sequence goes on from NW_017259190.1 coordinate 4,863,523, forward strand.
CTTGATATTGTAAGACATTATTTTTTATTAACGAAGCAAATGCGTCAACGCTTAATAAGACTACTGCTAAATAATAATTAAAAAAAAATGTAAACATACACACACGCGTGTACACACACACACACACACACACACACACACACACACACACACACACACGTGCGCGCACGTGTACATGTGTGTACATATAAAGTAGAGGAGTAATTAAATGAATAAATTTTCGGTCTCTGAATTATTATAAAAATATAAGTAGCTAGTAGGTAATTTCAAGATTAATTCAAGCGATGTACTCACCTGCATAATCATGAAAAGGAATATCATGTTAATTGCTAGAACTATTACAGCGGACGCTTGATAAAACCAGTCATACGGATGCGGTATCATCCAAGGGCAATGTCTCCAAAGTACTACTTCCTGCCAACATCGAGTTTATAATTATAAATTATAATGCATGATGTTGTGAGGTCTACAAGTACGTGTAATTATTATAAAGATAGAGTAGATAGGAAATTCGATTCTCTCATCATACATGGACATCTTAATATTTATACAAACATTTTCCAATTTCTCTCTCTCTCTCTCTCTCTCTCTTTCTCTCTCTCTCTCTCTCTCTCTCTCTCTCTCTCTCTCTCTCTCTCTGTGTGCATAACATGTCTTAAAATACATTATATAAATATATTTGCAAACTCTCAATTCATGTTATTATTTAGTATTTTTGCAACTAAATTTTAAGTTATAAATCTGTTTAAGTAAAATTTGCTTAAAATTATAAATAAGAGGAATTTATTAGTGTACTGCAGAATTCTGTTCCGAGAAGCTTTTTATTCAATATACACATGTTCAATTCCAAGAGAGTGATGACAAATTTAACAAAGTTTTCGAAGTAAGTCAAAGTTATTGATTAATCTTTCGATTGTTATACACATGAATTACTGTGCTTTGATGAAAATAAAAATCGGAGAGTAATTCGGATATAAAGGCGAAAATTGAAACATTAAAATGTGAAAATTGGAACAATGAAATGCTTCTTTTACATTTCATTGTTCCAATTTTTCATTTTGATATTTCAAATTTCGCCTTCTAGAAGTTTCGTTTATGCTTTTGTTACTCTCCCATTACATCTCCGATTTACATTCCGATTTTTATTTTCATCAGGGTGATTCAATGGAAAGTTTTTTTTCACGAATGAATGATGAGAAATTAGACTTGTTAAACAAGTCTAATATTTTTCTGTATATTATTTCTGTCTTTTTCTTGCGCGTTTTATCCTTGTCAAGTATTGGATACGGCGTTAACAGGCAAACGTGACAAAAATTTTGCTCGATATTTTATACATATTATATTTATATTTTCGATCTATCTATCTGATCTATCTGATCAGCCTGTTACACATTACTATTAGGAAATGAAAGATTTTTCGCGCAGATAGACGGAAATTCGCTGTCAAATACATATTCAGATAACGTCAGAGAGACGTTCTCATTTAAATTCATACCTGGTTAGGTTGATTCATGATGTGGTTCATGATTTTCTGATCCAGCGACTTGGCGATTCCCCACAGGGCTATCACAAGCACCGGGATACCTAGATTTATTTATTAATTATATATATTTTATTAGTTTAATCATTTATTTGTTTAATTATCATTTGTTAAAACATAATCAATACAAAGTTTTAAAACAGAATGCTGTTATGTGGTCGACCCGAAAACTCTTTTCTTTCCTGCGATTTTAGAGTCATTAGTTCACTCACCCCAGCCAATCACTAAGCAGAGTCTCAATTTGATATTGTCACCAGTGAATGTTTTCACGACTAATAAGTATAGATATAGACCTATAAACATAAAACAATAAGAATAAACGCGTAATAATATTTGGAGCATACTTGAAATATTTTTTAACACTCGTACACGGATATTTTTTTAAATTATTAGTTTTAAATTTTTGAGTAATACAAGTAATGTTCTCGATGTTTCTTCTCTCATACTAGTTCAGAGTAACAATATTGTGTACTTTGTAAGAGGTAGATACAATATGTCTGCCATATTTCTAACTCAAGTAATGTTCTCGATGTTTCTTCTCTCATACTAGTTCAGAGTAACAATATTGTGTACTTTGTAAGAGGTAGATACAACATGTCTGCCATATTTCTAACTCACCTTCGATGAACATCCAGAAAAAATTTGTCAAATGAAAGTAATGAAGAAGCGAGAATAATATCACGCAAGTAGGTATATCCGTTTGCATGGATACCTGGAAATTATATAAACTCATATTAATAAGAGGAACATTCATTATCAGACAGATGATACTAAGCTAAATATTATTTCGAGATTATGTGCATCCATTTTTTGCCAATTTTTGTCTAACAATCGAATAATTTTCCAGAACTTATGAAGAAGATTTATAACATTAAAATTAAAATGCATTATAAAATGCAACTTTTAATCGCATGCAATTTGGAAGAGCGCAGACGATGGAAATTTTTACGATATTCAGGGACACACCCAACCATCAATTGATCCGATATAGATAACTAAGTATTCTGCTCATTTTATTTCTACGTTAAGCTATTAATAAAGAGTAATGTTATTCCTACCTTTCCATTCCCCCCCCCTCCCTCTCTCTTTCTCTCTCTCTCTCTCTCTTTCTCTTTCTCTTCATTTCTTCCTCTTTTTCTTTTCATGTTTAATGTTGAAAACTAAACTGATTTATATTATATATAAGTGCATAAAATGAAAAATTAGTTCTTGATAACATAACGGATATTAATGTCACACGCGACGGAACTTAGAAAGTTTTCGAATCAATTTTGTATCTATTATCTTATCACTGATGAAGATAACAATTCGTGTGTTATATAACAATATAAAAATAAATAATTCTTTTTATTTATTAATAATTAAGAATGAATAAATTTACATATTTCTCTTTACATTTCTTTTCTTTCTTATCATTTTTTTCTCTTGCTCTTTAGTGAACTAATTTGAACAGTCAAACGATGGAATTAATATTATAATACAATATGACGAACTGGAAGCAACGTTTCATTAAATTTAAAATAACACACAGCACGGTATCTAATACATTAAAATTGTTAATAATAAAGAACAAAAGGGGAAAAGGAATTTTTAAATTAAATTCGACACATTATTAAACATTCAATTATTTGCAATTTGAAATCGTAAAAAGCATTTATTTAACTAATATATTGTTACAAATAAAGACAAAGATTTGCGATTTAAAATAATTTTAACATTTTTAATAATGAAATGCCGTTAGTAACATAATAAAATGTGTATTCACAATGTTAATTAAATTTTTCGAATTCAAAAAAGTTCATAAACGTAACGTCGTAAAACACACACACACACACACACACACACACACACACACACACACACACACACACACATAAAATTATAGTTGTTATATAAAGGAATTTCGAGAAAAATTTTTTTAAATATAATTTGTTAATCATACATACACACACACACACACACACACACACACACACACACGCGCGCGCGTGTATATATATATATATGTATATTAACGACGTAAAATTAAGAGTACCATTTAAATACAAGTAAGATTTCTATATACATGCATTACCTGCATTATAGTAGTTAAAATCCACGTCAAATCAGCCAGGATGTAAGTAAACATTAGATTCGTGTGTATGTTGTTCCTAAGACATCGTAATTCTCTATAGAAAAGATATGAGGCATGAATGGAATAAGTCTTGAGGAAATATATTCGTACTATAGATTTAATTTAGGGTAATTTAATTTTTCCATTTAGTAACACAAGTCGATACAAGTATTGTTGTATCTATTGTTGTATTTTTTTTACTCACGCTCACTGGAGAAAAATAGAATGATGCTTGTGCCGACTTGTGTTACCAAATAGAAAGCACCCTTAGATTAGTATGATGCTTGGAGCGATTATGAAACAAATAGAAACGATTAACAATAAGCAGAATTTAACGCATGGAATTCCAAAGGTGCGTTCGGGGAGATGTTATTTGTATCATTCTATCCATGTTTTACGATTAATAAATGACGAAAAGAGAATAATATAAATATGTATAATGCTAATAGCGTTTCCTCGAACGCATTTCAAGTGTATACTTCGTCCGCTGTATACTTCGTCGTTTATACTGTTTCGACCATTTACTCCGAGGCCTTACACGTGCCATGCTGATATAGATATTGTAAACGATGAGAGTGCAGCAAATTGAAAATCCACATTAGAAATGTAGAGAATAATAATGTAAGAATATCTGATGATGTCTAATATTAGGAAAATTCTTTTATTTAACATTTGTAATTCTCTCTCTCTCTCTCTCCCTCTCTCCCCCCTCCTCTCTCTCTCTCTCTCTCTCTCTCTCTCTCTCTCTCTCTCTCTCTCTCTCTTCTAACTTATGTATAGTAATATAAACTCGATATCGTTACATTATTATTTAAAGTAAACTTTTTAATATAAAAATAGATTGTAATATTGTAAAAGCTCAACAATTACAGGTAAATTTCCTTAAGATAATGTCAAAATTGTCAAAAGGCCAAAATGCAAGAATGTTATTTATTTTTGTTGTGAGAGAGTGCCTTTCTATGGTGACTCTATTGTGATGTGTAAATATGACCCTTTGCTATGAGAGTTAAATAATTCAATTTAGCGCCTTTATATAATCTGATTGGTCGTATTGTTTTTCCGAAATTCTGACTGGGGACGCATCTTAATTCTTTTCAAAAAAAGTAATGTAGCATAAAGAAGAATTTCAGATGCGTATTCTTAACTCACTTGTAGTAGATGAATATGCAGACCGCCATTATTAGAGTAAATAAGGAAAGGCTGTAGCCGATGAAATATAGTGTAGTCGTGATTTCTATACCGGGCTCGATGGTTGGTAACCGCACGTCGCGACACATAGAATAATTGGAGTAATTGTCCCAGGTTCCATTCGACCAACACCAGCGACTGGCATTTTCTGAAAACCACATACAATAGAATGTAGTTAACATGCCGTAACTGTTTCCGTTGCTTCGACCGTTGTCGCGAAGGAAACTATTAATTTTTAAGTTATAATTATATGAATAAAACAAGTCTATTACGCGAGAGAAGAATATCTATTGTATATGTATATATTATAATTATACGTGTAGATATGTATGTAATAGCTACCAATATGTATACGTGTACTTATATAGAAATATAAAAGATGCTTATACATTTTACAAAATTAATCGCCATAAAGTAATAAAAGTCAATATCAGATTTGCACAACATTAGGTGTAACAATTAATATGTCTATTTGGTAAAATGTAAAATGTAAAAATGTCAATGTTTGAGAGTGAAATTGAGCAATCTCACACAAACATTGTATATCGGAAACTAATATTTTCTGTTCTCTGCGAATCGTTTGCGCGGCAATGTTTTTCAATGGATTCGACTCAACGCATTGAATCTGATATAAATACAAATATTCGGATACGTTATACGCGCTTGAGTGACTCGAGGGATGATTTCCATAGCAATTTTTCATGATGTCTTGCAGCGGCATTAAATGTGTCGTGGATATTACTTGCGTTGCGTTATTCACAACTACATGGAAAAACGTTGGATAAATCGATACTCAGAAAAAGAGGTCTCTGAAACGACTGGCAATGTAGTAGCGACAGTAGCAACCATGCATCAACGCACCATTGACATATCACTTTTTTAATAGCTTTCTTCTATTGACTAATCTATCAGTAACGATATAAATCATTATACGCAATGATGACGTTTGCCGAATATTCATCGACAAATTGCTAAATTGATAAATTAATTATATAATGAAAGCTTTATAAAATAACTATATATGTATATACATCGTCTCTTTAATATTATGCTGCAGAATTAATTTAGATAGATCTAGAACGACAGTATAGAGTTAGCCCGAATCCATGCGAATCCTATGCTTTGACACCGAGCGTTGATTGATGAAAAATGGGGTAATGATGTGGGTAAATTTTATCCTCGTAACTGATTTTTATAACTGAATAGTTCTCTCGTTATTCTCTTCTTAATAATATTTAGATTAACGATAATAAACAAAATTGATTAAAAATAATTTAATTTCAAAATTTATCAATAAAATTAGTTTGTTTATTAATTTACAAAATTTTTGTTTCCTAAAAATGAATTTGCTCGTTGATTAAGCAAAGTCGGAGCTAAATGCAAGGACATTACATTTGATGAAATTTCGATTTAAAGTGCAACTTGTCAAAGTGATATCGCGTTAACTACAGAATAATCCATTTGTCATTATCAAAGCAGGTCGATGATGAACAACTTCTTGCTTCAATGATGAAAATAATGATCGACTACTTGGCGTAATGACGTTTTGTTGCGGCAAGTTTGCAACAAAACTTGTTAGCGTCCCTCTATTTATCACGTAAGGCTCAAACAATAATGGGTGGCGCGAGAATCATGGAGTGCGCCATAGAAGTTTCGTAATTATTCTTGGAAATTAACGATATGTACTTTACTGGAAAAGTTCTTCTAATGTAAAATATTAATTCGCAACGAGAAAATTTTGTCACAGTTTTAATTAGTATAACAATATTAATTCCACACATATGTGTATGTGTGTATTACGTGTTCACTGTGATTATAAAAAATTGTTCTATTAATAAATATATCTTTCAAAAAATAATGTTTTAAATAAATGTATATAAAATACAGAGATACATATGTATAAGAGAAGAAAAGCTGAGAAAAAAAATAATTCAGTCTTCAAAAAATTTTTAAATTTTTTAACTTTTGTTTTGCGATAAATCGATGTAGTCTTGAATGCTACGAGTTTTCTCGGAAGAGAAAAATCTCAATCCAAATTTTCTTGATGTGTTTTATTTATTGGAATTTGCATTGTTTGAAAAAATAATTGTCAAAATATTATTTCGATTTGTGAACATGTGCATTATTGCCGAATTTCACGATCCCACAGTCTCTTTGCACTCGTATTGTATTATGTCTTGCGTCACAAGAGTGTCAAGAGAGTAAACTTTAACGACAGCTTGGTTTAATGAAAAGGAAAATTAATAACATTTTATTTCCTAATATATAGATTATAGATATTAGCGATTAAATATATGTGTAAGAATATATATATATATAT
>NW_017259190.1:4870783-4879434 GCF_001594045.1 Atta colombica
AATATACATTGACTGCAAATACACACTTGATAAATCGCACTAGAATAAGTAAATCCAACGTAATAATTAGTCGTTGTACCGGTAACGATTGCAATTACGCGCAAGGTTAGTTCCCTAAGGATATGAGAACAACCGAGAAACTCTCTGTTATGAATAATAACTGTAATTGTTTTGCAGTAATTGAATATGTGCTTGTTTATATATTAGGCAAAATATAGTGAAAATATTTATTTGTACATTTGATCTGCATATATACAATAAATGTTTATCTTTCAGAAAAAAAGGAAGATGATACATTCTTAAATATTATTCTTAATATACATGTAAATACAAGGTGTAGAAACACGTGGGCAAATATTTATTTAAATTGTATTTATTTACTTAACAATGATATTTAACATATATGAACAAGTAAATAATAATTATATCCATAAATATATTTGCAAATAACACTCATCGCATTAAAAATTTTATATTTTACATTTTACTAAATAAAACTAAATAATGATTAAAAGTAGCAAAATTTGTGATTATAGATAAAGATTACGAATTGTAATCCTCTTTTCATCTGTTCGTTAATAATATAATTGCAAACATTTTGCGAATATTTTTCATCAACGATAAAATGCGTACTGATGTAAGCACTCGAGGAGATTGTTATTTTTAAATGGCTCGCCTTCTCTTGGCTTGTACCCTTCTTAATTTCCCAGGAGCATGTGCCAACCTACTCTTCATTTATTCGCCATCATCTATTCTAATGTTTCCATACGCACCGTCACTGAGATAACCTGTGGGAGATGCTTACCAGGTGTTGACAAATTCGATAATCAATAAAAACGCGCATGAATATACAATTGGAGCAGATGCTTTCGCTTGTATTTATCGAAGCAATCGCTTCGAAAAACACCGAGTATTCTGCAATCAATCTTGTTATACATATATAAGTCACGTGAAAAAATTACTCTTGTACAAAAAGCAAATAAAAATAACATACACACACACACACACGCACACACACACACACACGCACACACACACACACACACACACACGCGCGCGCGCGCGCGCGCGCGCACGCTTTAGAAAGAATATTTTGTATAATAGGGTACATCTACGCGTGCATGCATACATGTGTTAGTACGAGTAGTTACATTATATATTATTCTATTATTCTTTTACAAGTTAATAATTATTAATGTAAACATGTGACTTGATATCTTCTTAATATTGTATACTTTATCACATTGATTTACAACAAGAAATTATTGAAGTTTAATAAAGTGAAAAGAAAGAATTATTTTCTATTGTGTAAAATCGTTCTTCTCTTGAAAAAATAACTTTATCTTGGATTTATTTTTGCATGAGAGAAAAATCTCTTACCTTCAAAACCTTCAGAAGACTTTTCTCTTTCTCAGAGAAACTGAACTACAAAATATTTTGCATAATTTCAAACTTCCAAGGTATCAAAATTATTGTGCAATGAATAAAGTAAGTTACGAAAATAATATATACTATATATATAGAGAATACAATATACTATCAATATTATATCTACTCTTAATTTATTTACATATTAGATTAAATATTTTTATCTTTTTCGGAAAAATTCCATTCAGTAGAACATTGAATTATCAATCAGAGCGATAATAATACTGGACTTACTGGAATGAAATGTCATATAAATGAGATTTTCTCATGGTTCTCCACTAGATGTGTCATTAGCCAAGTCTGCGATTTAATTACAAGTTCATTAATAGCACGCGCGCGCTTACGCCACAGATTGGCATCCGCTCAGCACTTTCTCACTTCTCATGTTCGCCTCGCTAACAAATATCGACGTGTTCCTTTCAGACTATACTTCTGTGGTAATGCGACACTCTGGCGACGTTGAAATTCGATTAAACGTCTGTCACTCCAACTTTTAATTAACGATCTATCCCGTTTTTTTTACGCCTTTTTCAATCTTCGATTTTAACAGTACTTCATCTGTAAAAATTGAAGTATCTCGTGTAGACACTTGGCAAAAGTGTCTGATGACTAAAAACATATTAATAGTTCCTAAATTTAAAACGAAATCGACGAAATCATATTCTTTAAATAATTCCAAGTAAATTTCATTATCAATTTACCTATATTCCCCTATATAATATATATCGAGAGTTGAGAAGTGGCAATTTAAAAAATAATCTTTTTCATTTTTTTAGCTAAATAAAGTTTACAAAGTAAATTAAATAGTTTACAAAATAATTGTCCAAAAGAATCTCTCATATATTGTAATTTGCGAGTCATTCTATACCTCCTTTTGAAAAAATTCATGATAACTGCGAAATAATATCTAAACAACATATAATATGTGAGAAACAGCTTCTGCGAGAGAAACAAAAAAAATCACATTAAATATTTGAAAAGATAATTTTAAAAGATAATGTGAGATAGGTAAATGTCCGAATTTGTTTACACAAATAAATTATAAATTAATATCAAATTAATTAGAATGAAAAAGAGTAGTAGAGCAGAGTTGGTGTCTTTAATTTGTCTCTAAACTTCAATTGAAAAACTTCTATTGAAAATATCAGATTTCTTTACAATTTTATCTCATCAATATTAAGTATAAGCAACATTGTAATTTTAGAGGCCAAAAAGTTTTCATGACTTTTACGAAAGAAATCATTTTTGTAGAGCAGAGTTGGTGTCTTTAATTTGTTTCTAAATTTAAATTGAAAAACTTTTATTGAAAATATCAGATTTCTTTACAATTTTATCTTATCAATATTAAGTATAAACAATATTGTAATTTTAGAGTAAATAGTAATATGAGTAAATAGTAATATGAAAAGTTTTCATCACTTTTACGAAAGAAACCATTTCGCTTACATTTATTAATTCATTCTCTCTCTCTCTCTCTCTCTCTCTCTCTCTCTCTCTCTCTTTCTCTACTTTAGGATAATTAATCAAAATAAATAAGCTCGTTGCTTTTCACATTAAATGATTCATTCATCACTAGAAAATGCAATGCGACGGAAGCAGCTGCTCACGAATAACACTCTTCATATATATTCTCGCATCATTCTTCTATCCTGTGTGTGTTTATTTGTCTTTCTCTCCCACATCTCCCAACTCCCCCAACTCGAATGAGTGAAATATTTGCGTCCGAGCTCTGTTGCTAGCACTTTATTCTGGAGCATTGTTCTTTTTCTTTCTCTTTTTTTTTCTACATCGGATGATCGTAATAAGAAAAATATCCACTTTGCGTTAAATGCCACGTGTGTTGCCGTATAAATCTGCATCGTCGGTGTTAATAAGTTTTTATAAACAAATCTTACATCAAGCGCTGAGAATTACACGTGCGTTTACGCATAGTGTTACATGAGAATAGAGTGATGAGCAAAAAATTAATTTTTTCAACAGTTTTTTTCTTCAAATTTTTCAAACTATTACTTTTCTAAATGCGATTAAAATGAAAAATCATCACATTTCTCCGGATTCCTTTTCAAGGAATTTGACATGCGCTAATACTTAAGCGTCGATATAAACATCGTTATCGGAACTTTAACGTATGGTCGTAGAGCGATCAATCCCTCCTCTCACAATCTCTATATATTGATACTTAACTAACTATCGATAATAGAGTTAAACCTGATAGTAATGCATCGATTTTCACTGCCACGCCGCTCTCGACATTCACAAATGTTCGCAAATGTCGCAGAAATATTTGCATTCGTATGTGCCATACTCTATATTCCTATGTGCTGTGCATGCGTGAGTGCGTGCGTGTTATTATTACATCGTATAATAAACATTCTCCCTAAGCAAGATTGAACATTTTGCAAGCAATAAAAATAGGTAATAGATAAGGAATAAAATTTGTTGTATGTGTTAAGGATGTATCAGAGAGATATTATTCAAAGTAAGTTGATAAATATAAAAACACATAAAAGGTTAATTAGGGCAACATTAAAGTTAAGTTTCTTTAAAATAGTGTTGAAATTGTTGAAAGGCCAAAGTGCAAGAATGCTATTTATTTTGCTGCCTGAGAGTGCCTTAATTCCCATGACAATTGAAATTTCGATAAATAGAATTTCGAAAGTCATACGACCAATCAGAATCATTTAAGGATGTATTTGTTATTTTTTATAATTAATATAATTTTGAAATATCTATAAAACATCACAAATTGATTCGCAAATAAAATATAAACCCTTATTTGAAGAAAATTTTGTTTCGTAAGTAAATATTGTATTTATGTAAAAATTATAGATATAATAATAATAAAGTAATTAGATCCAATATAGGCATGTATTCAAAACGCCTTATTCGCTACTTAGATAATTATACTATTTCAATTCAATAGATAAATAGTAGTATAGTAACTTTATGTAGGTTATCTGTCTGACTCTTTGCATCAGTTTGCTCAATTTATTCATTCTGTTATTGTTACTAAACTAAAATGCAGAATGTCATAGTCATGATGTAACATTTCATAGGTAAGTTATTATTTATTACAAAATTATTTCCTATGCTAAAGATGGTTATTAATTTCAGTAGTTAAAATTATTGTAGCTCTTTATTTATACATTACAACATTATATAATTTAATTTATATTTTTGTCACAACATTTCGTTCATAATAAAAGAAGACTTTCGCGGGTTTCTTCCGTGTCCAGATCCATTCTTGGAATGCCAATGTTTCGTGAACCTTGCAATTAACTTTATCAGGGCGAGGAGCCTGAGCTGTTTCTGCGGGTCATTCCCCTTTTATATATTACGCTACTTGTTGGAGTGGTGGAGAGAAAGAAGAGAAGAGTGGGTGCCGAAGAGGGGTGGGGGGAGGGGGTGGGGAGAGGGATGGAAATCGGTCAGTCCTCATTAACCGGGAGAATAGTTTTCCATATTTTATTTATGTTGTAGCCATTATCTCTTTTTTTTTTTTTTTTTTTTTAGATTGTTAGGGTGTTTTTGTATCTCTATGGCTTCTCTAAACTTTTTTGGAAAGTATGACGTAATGTTGACTATTGTTTTGTCAAACAGTATTTGATGTCCTGTTTCTGTTGTGTTCTGATAGTGCTGATTGCGTGACGTGTTTTAACCTGACACCACGTTGATGTTCTTTTATTTGTAGGTTGACCATCTCCCAGTTTCTCCAATATACTTGCCCGCAGAAACAAGGTATTTTGTACACTCCTGCGGAGCTGAGTGAAGGTCTTTGATCTTTAGGATTTCTTAAGATTTGTCCTATCTTTTTGGGTGGTTTAAAGATAGTTCAGATATTGTGTTTGTTTAATATCCTGTCAATCGATCTGTTGTTCCTTTGACATATGGGAGAACTTTCTCTTGGACAAAGCATACAAAAAGCTTGACAAAGATCCAACTAATACAAAATTGATGTTCGCGCAGAACATTAAGATCCTGGTGGAAAAAAGTAACATTCCCAGTAAAATCAAATCAACATTAAAACCTATATCCCATCAAGACTATACGGACTACCAAAAGTATACAAACCAAACATCCCACTCAGACCAATTGTTAGCGCCGTACACTCCCCGACATACAACTTATCCCACTTCCTAGCACAAACACTACAACCTCTCATTGGAAAATCCGAATCATATTTAACTAAATCAACGGACTTCATACAAAAGATCCAAAAAATCCGACTATGTCCCGCAGACCTTGTCTGCTTGTAAATTTCGACATAGAATCTCTTTTCACATCCCAATAAAAGACACAAACATAATAAAGGCCTCACATGAAGTCCCCTCCGACCTCATCCCGCTAATAGAGCACTGCTTAACAACTACTTACTTCTCCCGTAACAATCAATTTTATGAACAAACTTCAGGAGCGGCAGTGGGCTCTCTTATTTCTCCTGTAATCGTCAACATCTTCATGAAGCATTTTGAGAAAGAGGCCCTCAGAAAAACATTCAAAAAACCAGAAATTTGGTTTCGTTATGTAGACATATTGATATGGAGACACGGTAGAGCCGAACTCCGTAAATTCCTTATTTTCCTCAACAATCAACATCTAAATATCCACTTCACTATGGATATAGAAGAAAACGGAAAATTCCCCTTCCTAGATGTTCTTATCTCTAAGAAAGCTGACGATACCCTAGGCCATCAAGTATACAGAAAACCAAGACACAGATAGATACCTACATGCCGAATCACACCACCACCCAGCACAAAAAACAGTCTATAAGCAATTCACTTGTACATAGAGTTTTCATCATCTCTGACAAAGAACATCTACTGTCAGAACTCAATCACTTAAAAACAGCCTTACAGAAAAACGGACAAAAAAGAAATAATCAGAACAAACAAAAGAAATAAACATGCAAACAAGACAACGGTCTCTGACACACAATCAGACGAGAGAATCCTATCCATTCTCCCATATGTCAAAGGAAACAGATCGGATTGGCAGGATATTAAACAAACACAATATCCGAACTATCTTTAAACCATCTAAAAAGATAGGACAAATCTTAAGAAATCCTAAAAATCAAAGACTTCCACTCAGCTCCGCAGGAGTGTACAAAATACCTTGTTTCTGCGGGCAAATATACATTGAAGAAACTGGGAGAATCAATGGATAAAAGAACACCAACGTGTCAGGTTAAAACACGTTACGCAATCAGCACTATCAGAACACAGCATCGAAACAAGATATCAAATACTGTTTAACAAAACAACCACAATAGCCAATATTACATCATATTTTTCAAGAAAGTATAGAGAAGCATAGAGATATAAAAACACCTTAACAATCTAAATAGAGATAATGGCTACAATATAAACAAAATATGGAAAACTATTCTCCCGGTTAATGAGGACTGACCGATTTCCATCCTTCTCCCCATCCCCCACCCACTCTTCTCTTCTTTCTCTCCACCACTCCAACAAGTAACATAATATATAAAAAGGGAACGACTTGGAGGAACTCAATATCAGGCTGCTCCTCGCCCTGATGAAATGAACTGCAAGGTTCACGAAACGTTGGCATTCCAAGAATGGATCTGGACATAGAAGAAATCCGCGAAACGCGCTATATAATCTAGAAAGGATCTGGAATGGTGGAAGTCTCAAGAATATTATCAAAAGAAGACTTTTTGTAATTAAGATTATTTGTAATTAAGATCTATATGCTTAAGCTATCTATCATCTATATGGTAACTTAAGCATATTGAGCATATACATCAATTATAATGTTTTTGATTCTTTTGTTATACCAAATTAAATTCTAATAGATAAGTGAATAAACGTAATATAATGTAACATAATGTAACATAATATAATGCAACGTAGCGTAATGTAATGCCTATTCTACAATAGCTATAAGCGTAGTTGTAAGTGAGTGTAATTGTAAAAATTGATCAATCAAATCGAATATGAGAAGATGATTTGATTATGATTGATCAATTCTTACAAATATGCTTACGATTATTGTAGAACAGATACAATGTAACGAAATGTAACGTAACATAACATAATTTCTAATTCTTCTCATTTAAAAACTATTGTAGCCTCGACATTTTGGTATTAGAACTTTTGTCTCCAAATGATATCAAGAATCTGCTATTAGCAGGTAGTTTGAGATATCCAATATTTTAATCATGCAATCTTATGCATAATCGTGTGTAACATTTGAGTTTAGCATTGTTTTCTAAAATGAATAATATTTATTATACTATTTATCTTATTTATCTATTTGCATAAATTGTACAAAATATTATTTTGTTGCAAATGGGGTCGGCAAAACAATTATCCCATGTTCGACGGCTTTTATACTGATTGAATAATAAATATTCATAAACGATGCGTTGCATTCATTACCGCGCCCATTGTAGTCCAAGCAGTCAATGCAACTTGTCGGTCATGCAATAAATATTGTCTATTCGCCTCGAAAGCAATCAATCATCCAAAAAGAGAATTGTAATGAACGGTTAATCTACAAATTGTAAATGAAACTAATAATCGTAAAAAAGAATTGATGATATGTCTGGAAATAGATCCTACCTTTTGGAAATCGTCGCACATTTTCTGCACATTGAATACCAATTGTTGAATACCAATTGTTTGAATTAATCTACTTTTAATAAAATTATTGTTATACGCAACAAATTAATAGTATAATATATTAATTATATTAATTATATTGTATAGTATAATTATAAATAGTAGTCAAAATTAGTAATAATGGTAGTAAGAATAGTAGAATAGTAGTAATAATAGTTAGAAAAGCAAATAGCGTATATATAAAATTAATAGTCAATAAATAATACATATTGCAAAAGCATAAAAGTAATAGCAAAGCACTCTACTATATGTAAATAATCGAACGTTAAAAATTGGCGTTTTTATTCATTATTTACTAAAGAATTCATTACATACTGAAAATAAAAATCAAGAAATAATAATCAAGAAACATACGCTGAGGTAATTATTTGTTTGTTTATAAATTATTGTGCATTATCAAAATCCTCGTTTTTTATATTATCGCTTTTAGATGCGTTACAAAGACGCGTATTTATTTTCATAAATAAATAATTGAAAATAGTTGTAACAAAGTAAGTACATAGGAATGTGTATTTAGATGAAATAAAATTTTATAATAAAATGAAGTAATCTGGTTAAAAAATTTTATTTATT
>NW_017259190.1:4879534-4886215 GCF_001594045.1 Atta colombica
TGTGGAATTATATTGAAAAGTATAAATGTAAATGAATGTAGGCAAAATGTATAAAAGTAATTTTCATTAAGTATACCTTTTGTATTAGGGTTTATTAAAACATAATTTATGTGTAGATTTCTCGAATTTACAAGAATCAATAAATATTTTTGTGAATCAATAAATATATTTGTTAGTTAATGTGGAATAATTATTAAAAATAATTATTCCACATTACGGACTCCTTTTGTGAAAATTCAAGCAAGAACTTTAATTTCGTTAACTTTACACAGACGCATACAAATAATATTCAAATAAAACATGTAAAAAGGCTTGGTAAATCGAATTTGAAATATTTATTCTGACGATTATTCTTACATTACGAATTCACTTGAACTTAAATGTCTGACATTTATAATAAATTTTCAAATGAAAAAAACAAAAGTTCTGATAAAAGCATCAACTTTTACTTTAGAAAAAAGTTCTTGTAGAATAATTTGTATCTGTTCATTTTTTGAAGATGGAGTGCATTTTAATAACTTCATTTCTCAGAGGAAAGTGTTATCTTATTTATTTAGAAATTCACATCTCCATTTTACATTTTATATTTTACTTTTTTCTCTATATGACTTCTCTATATGACAGACTTTATCTTTAATGATAAAATATTAATTAAACCACAATTTAAGTCACGCGTATACATATACATTACACACGCGTGACTAAGTACCTATTACAGATACGCACAACAGTTTGTATATAATATATCTTTATTCAATATTTATAAAATAATCCTTTTTTCATCTTCATCAAACATATAAATCAAACATGTATAATACCTATATTAATGTTTTACCCTAATATCAGTCAAAGAATTCTTGTAATTCTTGTAATTACCTAAATTAACTGAATTTTATACGTAAACATCCTCGTTCAAATATAAGCTATTTACTAATATTTATTGCCAACTACAACACCTATTGAAAGTAATATTTCTTCGAGATTCAATATTTCAGACACCTTGTAAATGATAGGGAGATTATCGATACCTTATGAGTTCACTTAATATTTTTTAACGATTTCCGTGAAACTTTCAAGTTCATTTTCAAGTTCAAACATATGCGTATAATTCTCACTATGTTGGTGTTAACGATGTTTGATGCTTCTTCCTCCAAATAATCGTCTGGAAAAACAGAATAGGAAAGACAAGACATTTCGTAATAATTATCCTTTTATCGATAGTTTTTTTTAATTCGCTTGCAACTGTATACATATAGATGTACCGTGTGACAAAACTTTAATAATTAGAAATCAGTAAAAGAATACTACGTTGAATACTACGAGTTTAATTGTATTATGAACCATTCTTATCTTTAAAATTTATATGTATAGGAAAGCCCCCTATTATGAGATAAGCGCCTAATATGAGATAGCGGCGTTTCTGCTAAACTAATAAACGCTATCTATTGCTTCCACCATGAATTTATTGCTCTTGAATTAAAAACTATTTAGTAGAAAATTTATTATTATGATCATGCTGTGATCATTATAAAACAAGATTTTAGAATTTGGATGTCTCCAAGTTTCATTGAGATTAGCATTTAAAACTCGTTTATTATTTAATAAATAAATATTTGGCAATAAATTCTTCATATAATGATAAAGTAAGGTTGTACTAATAAAAAAATATGGGAGTATGTTGAATTATTTAATTACAGAAATTAGATTTGATGATCGTAAAATCATAAGGCATGGAAACCGTAATATGAGATACCCAGAGTATTCCTAATATGAAATAATGCTTCTATGTTATAGTGAAAATTATTGCTAAAGAAAAATGTTATTGTACAATAATAAAAAAGACAACCGGAATGAACGTCGAGCGTCTATATCTGCGATGCTTGATTCCAATTACCTGAAGACGAGTTCTGGGTTCTGGGTGTAATCTATCATCTATCGCATGCTCATTTTTCGCACACGCTGGCTGTGTTTGTTTATATTTTAGAAACATTAAATAAAATTTTTTAATTGCAATACTAATATATTTTGTTGCAATACTAATATAGTTTTACTATCGATTTCTCGGGGCATCTCATATTAGAAGCACAATGTTTTGACTTTGCGATTTGCATTTTTTACATTTCTTTAATTTTCAAAAAAAAAAAGGAATTTGAATTAAATTTTATATAACATTATCTTAAAGCTTATTAAATACCCTTCAAAATGACCTTATTTTTTTAAACTCTGCATAGACTTCTAACATTTATTCAAAATGAACTCAGTGTCTCATAATAGGGACCTTTCTTCTATAAATAAGTCAAAACACAGAAATATTATTTTATCTTTTTTTATTCCAATGATTAATTCATTGTTTTAACATTGTCAGTAAATTTTATGTCTCACACATTGTCAGATTTTATGTCGAGAGCTATATAAAAATATCTTCGTTAATAATTTTTGTTGGTATAATCACATTGATGAACATTAAAAATCTTGAATATTAAAATCTAATTTAAAAAAAATTCAAATTAAATTAAAATTTTATTGTTAGTCTCTCTCTCTCTCTCTCTCTCTCTCTCTCTCTCTCTCTCTCTCTCTATTTTTATTACTTATTTGGACCATCGATCTACTCAATACAGAATATATGATATCGTATTTAAACTGTATTTTGTAAGCGTATGTTTACTAGTTTGTTCATATTCTAAACTCAATTTTTTAAATATTTTCTCAAGAGATCAATATCGTGATATTGAAAATTTCAAACTTGCGTTCTCAAAAAAAAAAACGAATTATATTCTCGGGAATTATGTAGGTTTAAGAAGAACCATTTTTTTTTCTTGAAACATTTTGTGGCGTTAATTAAAATAAGTGCGTAGAGTGCTGTTTTCCATTTTATATTTGGCTTGCACAAATCATGGCGAGGAAATTTGTGAATTTGCGTTAGTTAAAGAGAAAAGCATTATCGATATTCATGATGTAATGAAAATACTGCGAAATTTGATGCCTATTTTCATCACATAATAACGAAATTGACATTATGATAGAATATATATTATTACAGAAATAGTCAGAGTATTTCTCGATGGCGCGATGCAACAATAATCTTTGAGAGAATAAGGAAAATAAGAATGCAAAAAATCATGACATTATCGGATATATATCGGATATATGCAATGTTAAAAGGCTCACTACTTTTATTCATTTACTGTTAATAATCGACATTCAGTTAAAACAAATCTCGGATTTCAATATTAAAATAAAAAAATATCATGTGGGTATATAATTTATATTATATTGGGACAAATTAGTTCGGTCCGTTTCTCTAAAGATGGCTCCAGCTGTTGTGAATGGTTCATAGTGACAGCTGATTTTGGAGGTTTCAGAGAGGTTAAACATCTGCTAATAATATTCAGTTTATATCGCTTTGAGTTTCATACAAAAACCTTGATTTGTGTTTGAAATGTTGAATTTTGTATTAACCAAGCAGTATTTGCGAGAGGTTTTGATTTTCTGCTTTACTTGGAAGAAAAGTGCAGCTGAAGCCCATCGAATGCTTGTCGAAGTTTATGGTGACACTGCTCCAACTGATAAATCATGTAGAGAATGGTTTTGACGTTTCAAGGAGATTTCAGCGTTGAAGACAAGCCTCGTTTTGGATAGCCAAAAAAATTCGAAGACAAAGAATTAGAGGCATTACTCGAAGAAGATCAGAGTCGCAAGAAGATCAAACGCAAAAGGAGCTTGCAGAATCATTGGGGATAACTCAACAAGCCGTTTCTGTATGATTGAGAGTTATGGGAATGCTTCAAAAACAAGGAAATTGGATGCCTTATGAACTGAAACCGAGAAACATTGAAAGGCGATTTTTCACTTGCGAACCGCTGATTCAAAGACAACAGAGAAAAGATTTTTTCATCAGATTGTGACTGGAGATGAGAAGTGGATATTCTACAACAACCCCAAGAAGAAAAAAATACTACGCTAAATCCGGTCAATCGTTGCCAACGACTTCAACATCAATACCATGGCCGAACATTCATGGTTTGAAAATCATGCTCTGTATCTGGTGGGACCAAAAGGGTTTTGTTTACTATAAGCTGCTGAAACCTGGCGATTCCATTACGGACGATCGGCAATTGATTCGTTTGAGCCGTGCATTGCAAGAAAAACGGCCGGAATACGAGCAAAGACATGATAAAGTTATTCTTCTTCATGACAATGCTCGGCCTCACGTCGCTAAAGTCGTAAAAAAATATTTGCAAATGCTCAAATGGGATGTTTTACCGCATCCGCCGTATTCTCCGGACATTGCTCTTTCTGATTACTGATTGTTCCGAAGGATGCAACAAGTCACCGGTTCACTTCTTTCGCAGAAATCGAAAATTGGCTCCAAAATTGGATCGCCTCCAAAGACGAGTCATTTTTTCGAGATGGAATTCGAAAATTGCCTGAGAGATGGGAAAAAGTAGTAGGCAGCGATGGACAATACTTTAATTGATCTGTTCATTCATTTTGTTTTGAAATAAATGTATTTTTGAACACACCGAAGACTAATTTGTACTCCCAATATAAATTAATTTAATCGAAAATATATATTGTATATATATATATATTGTATATAATTATATACATATGTATTAGGTTGATGCAAATAAAATATTGATTTTCCGTATTATAAAATGATGGTTTTCCTATTCCAATATAATCTACAATATTTTTAAAAAGTTAACGATTATAGAGACAAATTTTCTTAGGTATATGACAATCTACAAAGTGAGAAGAAAATTTTTTATTTTTTTCAGTTAGTTTTCTATATATACAAAAATTACCGAATTCACATGAATTAAAAAAATATAAGTTTTTGAAAGTAAAGTTTTCAAGCTTTAAACTCCTTTTTTAAATATAAATTTTTTAATAAAGTTTTATAACTGTTCTTCAAAAGTAATAGAGAAAACCGACATTTTATTTGCATCAATCTAATATATGTATATATTTATTGTGAAAAAAATGCCTATAATCACAATTTAATCATAATTTATTTAAAATATTTATTTTAAGAATTTATAATTGATTTACACATTTATAATCAGCTAAACTAGATAAAAGAATATAAATATTTGAGAAACTATATATGTAACAATAATATGATTAATATAAATATAACATTAAATATTTCTATAATTCCATACTATTAAAAAAATATCTATATCTATATTTTTTCATTTTTAGATTAATATATTCGCATAAATTTCGTACTATGTAGGAGAAGGTAACATTTCATTGTATCAATGAAATGTTACAATAACACAATGCGTTTCTAACAATAACGTGTAACATTTTAATTAAAACGCCTTCGTATTTCAATTTTTTTATAATCAAATTATGATGTTGGGGAATGAAAGAATGAAGAGACAAGGAAAAAAGAGAAAAAAAGATTAAAGATTAAATGAATCGATTAATTTTAATAATTGATTTACAAAATCGTAAATCTTTTAACAAATCTAGCATAATCGTTTATGTTTATTTGCTGTTATATACAGTACTGTTATATACAGCTGTTATATACAGCTGTTATATTCCTCCTTCCTAAGTTTAAGGAAATACTCTACGTTTTATAAGTAAGCCATTATATAACAACAATTTATACATATTTTTAATTTAAATACTTCGTAAGACGTCTAAACGATAATAAACATTTATCCAGAACACCTATATAAACTTGTACATGCCAAAAATATGTTGGACAATTATTTCACAGCATCGTTATAGATAATGTACATATGTATGTATTTTTATATTATTATTATATGTATATGTATTATTTTTATATGTATGTATTTTATATTGTCTTTTTTCATAATTAAAATTAATTAATTGAGAAATGTGACCAATTAATTAGTAGAGGATAAGAGTAGATGAAAATATAGAGATGAGGGAAGAAAAGAGGAGAACAAACCTAAATAGATTATTCTGAAGCAATTCTGAAGCACGTCTTTGAAAGCTGGCAATACTTTATTTTTATAAAAGCAACGATAGGGTCCGTGTTTGGGGTCCGATCGAAATTTCGATTTCGGTTTAATTTCGATTTCGGTTTAATTTCGATTTTGGTCGAAATTAAGAGAAAATTTCGATGGATAATCCTAATCCTAACAAATTGCAAGGCGCCAAGGAGCATTCAAAAAACAACTTTCAATTCAATTTTATTGATTCGTTGATTATGTTTAATGGTAAAACAATTTGAGTACAAACTTTTATGTGATCCCAATAATAACTGTGATTTGATTTCTTTAAAAGTTGAGGATGCAATATTATTTGTTACACTTAAGTATTTTAATAAAATCTTGTTTTTAAAGAATAAATTTGTTATGATTTCTGAAAATCATACAGTCTCTATAAAATTAATCCAAAAATATCGATTTCGACTTTGGTCGAAAAAAATGTGACTCCGTTAGCTTCTCTCTCTCTCTCTCTCTCTCTCTCTCTCTCTCTCTCTCTCTCTCTCTCTCTAGTATCCCAGGATATTCATAATGCTGCTTCTTTGTGCGACTTAAATGCAAATTGTATAATTATGTGTTAAAAATTAATGTATGATTTGTATCTGATGTGTACTGTATAAATATTTGTTAGAATAAGTGTATAATTTTACGTTTATGATTTAGTATATTTGTATGTTTTATATATATATATATATATATATATATA
>NW_017259190.1:4886555-4887429 GCF_001594045.1 Atta colombica
TATATATATATATTTGCGTTAATTTTAATTTCATTTTTAATTTTGTTTTCAGTTCTCTTTTATTTTTTACTGTTATTAAATGATTCTATTGTTTATTATTGTTCGTAAATGTATGGTCTTAGCGCTTGAGAGGACTTAATTCTAGAGCGCTCAAATGACGATATCTCTCTCTCTCTCTCTCTCTCTCTCTCTCTCTCTCTCTCTCTCTCGTTTTCGATCGAAAATGAATGATAATCGAATATTCGTTTTCGGTTTCGATCAGAAATCAAAATGTGATTTCGGTCGAATTCTAATAGTGCTTTAACAATATACAGATTAAATAAATAAGAATCAAATAATCTAGAGATACATTCCTATTGGTCAAATATTAACAAAAGTTTGTGTGTACAGAATTTAGAAGCTTAATTTTAACTAGAAGAAATTTTAATATTAAACGGCATCAAACAATGAATAGAACAAGTAATAAATATTTAAATATTTTTGAACATTAAGCAATAGGAATCCTTTAAACTTTAAAATTATTAAAGATAATATTTTTGAAGTTTTTTCACGAGTGTTTTTTTTTCAGAGGTGCTAAAAGATTTACGGATTATCGCTGTGTCGTGATCTGTTGTTAATGTCAATATTTTTGAATCTTGCCGTTCACTTTATCGGGGCGAGGAGCGTACTGATGATACAGTATCTATCAGTGCTAATAGTGCTTCTCGCCCCGATGAAGTGAACGGCGAAGTTCACGAAACGGCGATAATTCGTAAACCCTTTGGTAATAATACTTTTAATTATTTTAAATTATTAAAAATTTTCTAATTACTTTTCTTTATAGTTAACAATATGTATACATATAGCGTAAAATTAAAAGTTATATATATATATA
>NW_017259190.1:4887529-4889005 GCF_001594045.1 Atta colombica
TATTTAAACATAAAGATTATGCGTTTCGCGGATTTCTTTCGTGTCCAGATCCAATCTTGAAATGCTTAAAAGGTATTCCAAGAATGGATCGGAAGAAACCCGCGAAACGTATAATCTTTATATAGAAAGCATCTATGGAAGTCTCAAGAATATTATCAAAAATATTTAAACGTTCATTCAAAAACAAATGTTCGAATATTTAAATGGCAAAAAATGTTTATATATTTTTTTTATTATTTTTTCCATTAATTGATATTCTTAAACAATAAAATTCTTCTAATTTCAAAGACTAAACGTTTCTTAATGTTCTCCCATGTCTGCATGTTCATATAAACTTTTTTAATGTTCCATCGATGAAAATACACAGAACATTTGACACTTATTTATTTACACTTTGTAGATTTTACGATATACATTAACAATAGCAATGCACAATAAAATTATTGTAGAATAATAACAATGTGCTAATTGTTGATAATTTTTTAGTAATTCATGTTATTTCACGAGAAAATAATGCTAACTATATATATATTGTATATACACGAAAAATATAGAAAATTTTATATTTAAAATTACTATAATGTTATAGAAGCTGCGAATTCATGACAATTATAAGTTTAAATGCTATAGCTATTTTTCTAAAAACAATAATTAAACAATAATTAAACAACGTAATTTTTACACTTTTTCATAATAAAAATTTTTTATTACAAAATCAAAACTTGTTGAATAAAAGTTTGTAAAGATAAATAAAAAATATATATCTAGCAAATTTTGCTTGCCATAGTAAAAATTAACTGTTTTCATGTTAGAATAAGCATTGTAAGAATAAGTTTTAACAAAAATTACTTTATTTATATGATAAAAATTAATATTACTCCAGTAAAAGTTATGTCGGAATCATGTTGTATTCATCGAAAATACGAGATATAGTAATTTAAAATTGTATTGAAACTTAATATAAAATTTTCTCCGTGTAGTACTGACTAATAATTCCGATACTATATAATTATTATAAATAAAACATGATTATATTTATATTTGTATGTTGTTCTTTTCGTTAAAAAATCTATTGTAAGAACAATTTATTTGGCAACTATTACAGAACATAATTATTAATATGTATTTGTATCGTCGAACAATTGTATATATTACGAAAAAGGAAAACGATTTTCGCACGCGCTTTCACGCGCTAACTAAAAAATATAATACACGAATAATATTTCCAAACATTTTCATGTGTGATTCGATTTCTGATACAAATTGCCTGACAGAAGCAAAAGGCCATGTCAGCAGATAGACATAATAAAGCGTTACGGGCCTACCAACATACTTGTATCGAATCATTCGTGAACGAATCCTCTTCTCCATTTATATTAAGTTCCGATGTAAAGTGAAAAAGAAAAAAATATCGTCTCATCATCTCCCTCATCTTTTCAAGTTTTGTAACTGTAATATATTATATATATATATATA
>NW_017259190.1:4889105-4902865 GCF_001594045.1 Atta colombica
TAACCACTAGAAAGCTGTTTTTAATTAATTTAACTCGAGGTAGAGAGGTTTGAGTGCCTCTTTCTATCAGGGATGCCTTTAAACAACCTGCGGCGGTTCTCAGGACTCTGTTCGACCGACCTCGAGCGACGGCAATGGTAGACCAACCCTTTCGCGATTCACATATAAACCAATTATTAAATTGTCGTCTCCGACAATCCACAGAATTATAAAGTAATATACGTTAAATCTTTTATTACAAAAATATTGTATTTTTACATTTGTGCGTATAATTGGTTGAAAACTCTGACGTAAATTCTTTTAGTTCCTCCTAATAAAAAATAAGATAGAACTTTTCTCTTATTATAATGGAAATTGAGAATTAAAATTTAAAAAATATAAGGATAAAGTAAGCTTATAATTATCATAAATAGTAAAACAACAAATAGTAATCATGTGGAGTTAGTAATAAATTGTAATGAAATGACATCAAATTTATTAGAGTCAATAGTATCTACAATAATGAGACTTTTATTTGATTTATCTTTTTTTTCGACTCTAATAAATTTAATACACATTAAGTTTCATTAGATATTACATATTACAATTGTTCATTTATCAATCTTGATTTTATTCTAGTTGTTTGAGTATTAAAATTTTAATTTCCATTTTATTGCTCGATAAAAACATTGTTTTAAATAGAACAATGCTTATAATTACAAATATGTATTCGTGCAGTATCATATCATATAGTATTAAACATATGCATATATATGTATAAATAATTAAACTTGGAATTACAAGATCAACAATAGAAATTATACGGTACTAAATCAATCAAGAGAAAATTTTTTTGGATTTTTTATTAACAATGGCGACAACTAAGATTTAAATATAATCGAATTGAGATTGCAGCAGTTACTCAACACTTAATTTTAGATATAAAGTTGTGAATAATAATAAATGTATGTATTATCAAAAGAAAATACGTAAAATGATAAATAGCGTTGTCAAGTGACATCTCGTGCGAATTGATACGAATCACGTCACAAAAATCAACACCGAGTTCTTCTTTTCACTGTCTTGCTTGACTTGTCGCGACGAAAATTGACTTACAATTTTTAAGTTATCAGAGTTTCATACATTCTATACGTTTTGAATTTTCCAGAATTTTTCATGAATTCCTTATTTCTAGTTATTATCGCATCGAATCGATTTTCGATTGATCGCTCGCAACAAATTATAATTACAATTATTGGTTAAAAAATTTCATTTACATATTTATATTCAACTCAATTTTGGCAAAAATATAGCTACAGATCCTTAATAGTGGGCAAATATGAGTCTCCAATTTGCGCTTTCGATTTAATATGCTTGAATACAATAAAACATATGAATTATATTAAAATTATATTTACTATTCAAAGGTGTTTTAAAAAAGAAAAAAACATGTAATTGTAAATTATAATCGCTTGTGAGATTACAAGATCTCATTATACTTTATAAATGTAAAATATAAATTATTGAAATAAAATGCAAAAGATTTATATATATAATTCTGTGTAACGTTCATATGATTTACGTATAAATTGTCATATAATTATAAATTGCATGAATATAAATGATATATTTATTACAACTTGCATAAATTGTGAAAAAACCGATTTTCTCAATAAAATTGTCAAAAATAGATTTTTTTATACGAAACTTTATACTTAATATTTGATTTATGTACATATTTTTACAATATCTTGAAATGATAGTAAACATTAAATAAAATTTGAATTAATATAAATATTAAATACATTAAAACAATATTAACTTTACATATATTTAAAAACACACACACACACACACACACACACACACACACACACATATGTATAAAAATTTAATAATAGAGAATTAGTATCTAACAATTACTATATATTATCTTTAACTTAAAGTAAAACAAAATTGCGAATTTCTTCAACAAATTTGCTTACGTATACTCGTTTTTTTGCTTTTGTATAGAACTTTGCGTAATAAAAGTGTATCCTTAATTCAGCTTTTATGCGAAGGTTGAGTTGCTATTCCCATTTATTTTCCTTGGAGACCTGGTATTGCTAAGTGTGCTCTTTGTTCCTTTGTCCGGTAGTTTAAAACTTTGCTTTGCTTTGACGCAATAATTATTCACGATCTAACTATTTGAAAAATTATCAACCTTTATATTAAATTACTTCCTAATTTTCTCGGACCTTCAATGACCTTTAATATTCTAACTTAAAATTTATTTTGCATTTAATAAATTACTTATTATTGTAATTGCTTTACTTAGTTTATTTGATTAAATGAATTAGCAGAAATTGTATTTCAAAACAAAAAGAATGTGGTAAATTAATTCGTGTTGAAATCTAATCAAAACTAGCCAACAAAAATCTTTTTATAAAAGATAAAACTTCTAAAATTGTTTATTTTTTTATATATTCGTTATTTTTATTATTTTTTCTTTCATTTTTAAAATTATCATGTCTTTTTTCTTTCTTCTTTTTTTCTTTGATATTATGTTACTCTTTCTCCGTTTTTTTTCTCATTTCTTCCTTTACTTGTATTTTTCTTTTTCTACATTCTTTTTTCAATATTTTCATTTTTCTTATTTTTTTTATCTGTTTGTTCTATTATTAATACATTTAAAAAAGATACTTATCCGTCTTATTATACATATAGGGACAACAAAATATACATACATATATATATCCATGTGTGAAAGAAACTATTGAAAATAAATGGAAAATAAATTCCATCTTGGAAATTTTTCAGGACTGTACAAAATATTGGTAGTATCTTCTAATTGACATAGTTCTGCTTATTACTGTGGAAAAGTAGAAGAAGATTCTTCTTTGCTTTAATCGGTCCAGAACAATAACTGTTTCTTAATTACTTAATTATTTAGAACTTTCAACAGAACTTTCTTTGCGAAATTGTATGTTTAAAAAAATGTTTAGAATATAATGTAATAAAAATGTTCAATTTGGTTGGGATTGACATATACTGCATCAATTTGATAGTTTATATTATTTTGTAATTGCATATTATGCAAAATTTCATCTCTCCGAATATAAATATTATTGATAAACGTCGAAGTAAAAATTGTAAAGTTAAGTATAATGTCAAAATAATGTTGTAAAAAAATTATATTTAAATGAAAGAATCACGATTATATTAGGTGTAGTAAAAAGAAATCCATTATTTTGCATGAAATTGAATGGAAAAATAATGGATTTCTTTTTACTACATCTTATATAAATTGATGTATTCCAATGAACCATGTTATAAATTTAAACAGGTAAATACGATAAATTCGACCTCGATATGACAATATGACATATAATTTAGTCCATTTCAGAATGGTTGGATATCGATGCCCAGCATCGTTAATTCAATATTATTGTAAAATCATAGCATACGAGCGCGCGTGCGAATGTAACCAGCTTTATGGATTTCTTCCCTCTGTTCTTTGCTATATAACTGAATCATTAAAGCCTTCCCCTTTGCGAGACTTTACATATTATTCATTGTCAGTATCGGATCTTTTTTGGTTATCACGATAAACTTTGTCTTTCGTATATAAAAAATTATTATTTGCTTTTGCCGAAAAGCAATTGTTTAATTACATTAATTTCATCATGAAATTATATTTATTTCGCCTTGTCATTATCCAATTATCAATCATTTTCTCTATCTTCATTTTAATCTGTTTTCATTAAAATGAAACATTCTTAATTTTGAAATAAAATAATATTTAATATAAAATTTTATTATTACGTTAATGGATAACATTTTTGTTAAAACTTTTTCTAACGTCTCTTATTTAAAAAAGCTTACAAATTATCAGTTACAGTAAATAATGATAGATATTTTCACATTAATTTGAAATTTTTTAAATAAAAAGAATTATTTTACATGTTAAAAAAATGTTTTGATAATATGTCGATAAAAAATATTGTACTATGCAAGCACATTTGTTAATTGACATTCTGTATAGAATGAAGTTTCAGCAAAATCGAAATTAAAAAAATTTTTTTTCTTAACTTTCGATCTTTCGCTACATTTCTTATCTTGTTTATTCTAGTCTTCTATGTATCGACGTCACGTTTTTGTCGAATAAACTTGAAGAATCATGATAAGATGTGATCAAATGGTTCTATAGCGAGTTAGTGTCAGCTGTGTATTCACGCAAGATCACATATCGGGAACAGATCAGTCTGGACAGATACAGCTTTCATACTCAAGGAGAAAACAAACAATGTTTCTAAGCTAACATTTTAATTAAAATCGATATTTCCAGAGTTTTCACAGCTCTCTCTCTCTCTCTCTCTTTCTCTCTCTCTCTCTCTCTCTCTCTCTCTCTCTCTCTCTCTCTCTCTCTTTCTCCTTCCTCTTTATTATAATTCATATCATCTCCCCAATTTACACATATACAATATTCTATTCGATTTTTAGAAACTTCATTAAATGAAGAACAAATCGCATGATTAATCATTTTGATTGTTTCCGTTGTTAGCAAAGTAATCTAAAATAATAATATAAAATAATAATAATATCAATAACTTGATTTTGGGGAAATTTTCCGTTATAATTTAAAACAGTTTAAAAGGTGATATATTACATTATTTAATATCAAATTATTTTATGTCATTTAAGTATACACGTTGTAATAATTAAAATTATGTTTACGATTATATAAAACATTATAAAATTAAAAAGTAATTTATCAGCTTTAAAATCTGTATTTACTCAACTTCAATTTTGCTAAAATATTAAAAAATCGCGCTCACGAGATCAATAAAAGTCTACCGTTTAATTGTAAGAGATCAGTCTCAAACGAAGAAGATTTGAATTGCTTTCACTTGATTGGTTGGAGGTAGAATTAAATTAAAACTTCGTATTGTTGTCTCATCAAGTCTTGATCGTCGTTATCAGCCTTAATTTTCTGTTTTCAATTGCTGACTCGTCGAAAGAAGAGAACAAAAGAAGAAAAGAACTTTTGTATTTTAGTATCACATCATACTATCCCTTCTTTCTTCTTTTTTTATTATATTTTTCCTCATTCCGTAGATTTCTATTTTCAGATGTCCATCATGGCTAAATAAGTGTTAAAAAATATGTGAGAGTCGTAAAACGATCTACTTTAAAGTTAAAGGTTAATGATAAAAATGTGAAAACTTATTGATATAAAAAAATGTATGTATCTATACAGCGCAGAAGATTGAAGCAATATTGCTGCAATGTTGCAATATTACTGATGATGAATGTAACATTGCAGAGATATTACGGAAATGTAAATTAATAATATAGCCTGTAATATTCCAGAAACATTGCCAAACTGTATAATTATTATTACAATAAGAATAATATAAAAATATAATAATTTCTTACAATATTTATGTACAGTTTTTTAGTTTTTAGCAGCCATTTTTATGATATAATAATTAATCCGTTTTTATATTCAAATAAAAAATGTATTAATCTATTATTTAACGGTCATTTCATTAGTTAAATTTTATATTTATTTTAAGTATGAAATCAAAAGATTGTATAACTTCGATTTTGAATACAATACAATCAAATACAATGTATTATTATCGGATAAAACGACAATCAATTAAGCTACTAAAAACGATTTATCGAAATATTAATTATGTGATTGATGATGTATTTACGCCAATGCTTCCAGATCAAAAACGAGAGTGGAGGAGATACACGCGCAGGAATAAACCAGCATTCGAACTTTATCGATAAATTTTATATTATCGTTTTTTAATTGATTTCAATTGACTCGAACTAGCTTCGAATTAAAAAGAATCACTGTAATTAATAACTTAATCCATGATTAATTTATCAAGCGACTGTAATATTATGTTAATGTAGGTAATATTTGCGGTTTGCTCGGAGCACACATGTACATTTTTTTTTATCCTTGTAAAAAAATTTCAGAAATCCTTCAGAATTAATATTACTTAATTATTATTATTTATTGGAATATTTTATGGTTTTATCATAAAAAGTGATTTTTGGAAAGCAATTACACATATCATTAGAAATGCGATTGGTTAAAAAAAATTAAAGTTAGTGAGATATATGTATATATACAGAAAATTTTCATTTTAGAGTTCTTTGTAAAAAATTTATCTAAATATATTCCATTGCAATGTTATTGGAACGTTTCATTGCAATATTACAAAAAGTGAATATCTAACATTATTGGATTCATGCAGCAATAATTTAGCAACGTTTCGCAACCATCATGCAATTTGCAATGTTTCAATGAAATAACTTTGCAATCTTTCTGTGCTATATGGGTAATTTAATTTTTCATTACTTGCAAAAAATCGTCAAATCTTGCAAGTATGTTATAATCTATTTAAATAGAAAAAATTTTAATTAGAAGAACAAAAAAAATACAATATATTTCTGAACAAGCAAGAATAGAGAAAATCGGCATCTATAAACATAAGAGAGCGGAGTTTATATTAAACTAACAAGCGCATGTGGTTCATCAACTTTTTATTTTTAGAATGAAATTTATTTAGTAGAAAATTCATTATTAAATCAGATGCGTATAGTTATTGCAAGAAAAGATTTGTGAAATTGTCAAATTTTATTGAGGTTAGTTTTTAAACTTTGTTTTATTATATAAAAATAATAATATTTGGTAATAAAGTCTGCATGTGGTGATAAAGTAAGGTCGTATTGATAGAAAAATATATTATTTATTTAATTGTAAAGACTAGATTTATTCATAAAACCACAAGGCGTGCAAGTCGTAATATGAAATACTCAGAGTATTTCTAATACGAGAGCATCTAAACTAAATATTCTAAATGATTCAATATCCCAAAGTGTACTGTCGAATGATATGTGTGATATAAATGATATTTCATTTTTATCGCAATTCGAAACATATTAAGAATAAGAACTGATTGTTTAAATAGGATCCATTGTAATTGTCAAAACCGATTAATTTTTTTTTCAAATGTTGATTATATATAATTAAACTAATACTTATATATAATTAAATTTATATGTAATTGAACAATGTTACACGATTTAATTTCGCAGATGTAGTTTTATTAAAATTTCCAAAAATACTGATGATACATAACTTCCGCTTAGTTAACAGATTATGATTTTGTTACAATACAGTTCAACTCTGTCAATTTAATCCAAGTTTATCAGTAAGTCAGCTGAATTAGGATTGCTAGTCAATTTAACTCGTGATATTACTGCGATAGTTTATTGAATTAGCGTTTTAAGATCGAAAAATCATTTTGGTGCGCGTTTCTAAGAATTATGTACATAGTATATAAATTCACACAAGAATCATGCAAGCATTTAAGATCCAGCTAGACCGTTTAAGACTTTGATTATAGTTTATGACTATAGCTTGTCCTAATTTTATTTTTATCGGACAATCAAATATATTATTTACAAGATGTATATATTATATATATTATATATATTATATACAAAAAACATTTTTCTCACAACTTGGTGATTTTTCAGTGATTTTCTTTCTGATGCGGATGTATTAATTAGGCTTCTCTACAGACATTATTTGTAAATAAAGTTCGAGATAGAATACTTGGATATATTGCTAGACGGATAGATGGATACGTAGGGATAGATGAAAGTATTGAAAAAGTGTTTTCATCTGTTCTAATTATAAACTTTGTAAAGAGATGTGTACTTACGAGTATTATCGTAAGGTATTCCGTTAAGCTCGTCGAAGCAGGGAATAGTAGCCAAGGTACCGGAAATCGTCCGGGGCCAGCACAGTATGGTGTCCCAGCTCACTTCGCATTCTTGCTGTTCTTGTTTCTGCTTTTCATGTTCTTGTTCACGTTCGAGACATTTGTGTTGTTCAGCACTGAAAGACTCGTTCAGTTCATTAATATAGTTCAAAGCATTCAACACGTAATTGCGACCGACTAGCAGCTTTGTGCCGTTTGTGAGAAACCAGGCCATGTCCGATCACTGCATTGACCTCTCTTAGCGTTATTCTTCTTATTGAGCTATCTCGATTCGAGGAAACAAATGTATCTAGAAAACAGAAAAAAGAATTCCTCTAAAATTCTGCAATGTAATACCTTAAAGTTTATTTGAGTTTAAAAGTAAAATTTAGATGCATAATAAAAAGATGGCAATTGGCAAAATATTTTTTCAAAGATCATCAATTTCTATAGATATACTCAGCTAACGCTAGTCATTCTCATGAAAAATTCAAACATTTTTATTTCAAATGTGTCAAATATTCTGGAATAGTAAAAAAATTTTCACAGAATATTTACATATCAACGTAATGTTCAGAATAATATACATATTAATACTTATTAATTGTATGTATCGCGAAAATCACTCACCCACGAGCAGTACGCATCTCTGTCGACGAAGATGCATTAACTCGTAAGTAAGAATCATCTGGGAAAGAATATAAAGAGCGCAGCAATTTGCTTGTGAAGCTCCCAAAGTTGAATGTTTTTAACAATACAATTTTGTTTATAAACTTATTCAAGGATCACCTGGAATTTCTAGGAAAATCTTGCAAAATATAAAACTTTCTCTGAATATGTAACAATGTATGGAATTTTTAACGATATTTGAATGTAATTGCTTTTCTGTAAACATTTTGGAATATTCTGAAATACCTGTAAAATGTTATTTTAAGATTTTGTAAATATTTCATTATTTTAGGAACATTTTGTAAATGTTTCAAGAATATTTCTTATAGCGTTAACTAGAGAGATACTGTTTTATTATTTATCATGGATCTTCGGAACTTGATATAGGTATATATATATGTACTCGTTGAACGTGTACAAAAAAGCTTCCGCACAAAATGCGTCTCGAATGTGATCCAATAGTTCTTGTGCAATGTCAGTCAAAAATATGTATGTCATGTATATAATTCTATATCTTAAATCTATTTGTCTCACACTTTTCTCTCTCTCTCTCTCTCTCTCTCTCTCTCTCTCTCTTAAGATTATCTCTCTTTAGATTATCAATATGAGGCAATCTAAGTTTTTATCGCCCTAAATAATTTGATGCAAAATATAAAATATATTTGTTTTTATAAATTTTTGTTAGTATAATATAAGTATATAATAAATTTTTGTTAGTATAATATAAGTATAAACATATCAATTTCATTCTTTAATTTTCAAATTTCGCTAAAATCAATTTCATTTCTAATTTATTAATAGGAAAAAATTTCATTTGCCTATATCTCATTTGCTTACAAGCATTTTTGCGCACAAATATAAAGTTAAGAAATAAAAATATATTTACAGATTGATTGTCTACAAGCACTATTCTCTACTTTGTAAATATAAATTATTTATGCGCAAAAGTGCAAGTAGGCAATCGAGCTGTAAGTTGGAAATGAGTTATAAGCAAATGATGTTGTAGGCAATCGATTTATACGCAAAAGGAGCCCTCTCTACTACAATAGTAGTAAATTTGAAAGAGATTATAAAGAAATAAGACATATTTCTATTGGATAAATTTACTGAAAATTCGTTGAATAATAAACTCATGAAACAAGTGCGTCTAATTCTAAACTGAGATATGTTCTGTTTAATTAGCGAATTAACTTTTAATTAAAAGGATTACATAGCTCATTAACGTTTCGATACTATCCTTATCCTCGTCGCGTCGCGTCAGTTGCAAATTTTGTGGTTCTGCATTGATTTATTGGTATAAATACGTTAAATACAAGGCATTTTTATCCGCCCATGTGCTTAATCTTCGAAAGATAAACCGAGAGCTAAAGTATTTTCTTCTTCCCGACATGTAATTATTTCCATCGCGTCGATCATGAAGAGTAAAATTCTTCCGCGAGGAATACACTTCTTGAGAAAGAAAAGGTTGTAATATGAGATTCCTGAGACAAATTTTATGAAAATTTTTCAAAATATTTGAGAATTTTAAAAATAATTGAAAATAACGACGCTAGCCGTCATATATTTTCTATTTTCACCTTTCATTCGTTTAAAGATTATTGAATTGAAGATTATTGTGTTGGGTAGAATATCGCGACTTGACTTCCTCAGCAATTTCTCAATACGCTTTGAAGTACGAGATCCGTACTTGGATCGACTGTCATACGGTTACGATCATCCATCACGAAGCTCTTGGTCCACGAAGATGCCACTTCGGAACTATTAGACGAAGCTCTTGGATACTTGAAATCGATAATATCGATAGTTACAATAGTTTCCCAGGAACGCAAAAATCATTGTGATGGAAGCTGCGATAATTCGCATTCTCCTATTATTTGGAAAATATCTCTCACTTGTAGATTCTTGAACATTGTAATTTTGCAAGAGGACAAATAACACCTACAACGATCGAATATTCCGAGCTGGTTATTAAACGCGATCGCGCGATTGTCGCTTAATACTGTTGCCTTTGTTATAAATCATCGTAATTAATTATAAACGTTTACAATGAAATATAATAAAAACACGCAATAATATAATTATGATATTTATAATATAACTTATTGTTTGTTTGTCAAAAGTGGAATTTATTCAGTTTCTTTTTTTTACATATGACATTGTAACTGTTACACTGTTCACAATGCACTGATGATTTGCACAAACTATAATTTCATGAGACATATCTTTACATCTTTAGGGATTAACCGACGGAATCAGCAAATTAATATAAATATATTGTAAAAAATTTACAAACGATCGAGTTTTAATTTATGAAAGCTTTTGACAAGATCTCGAGAGAATTTTGTTTATAAGTACTAAACGAATCAATATCGAAGTTTCATTCGTTCACAGTTTTATTTGTTTATCCTTTCTTTATTATCTTTGTTCTTTAATCTTTTCCTATCATATTATAGAATTACGTAGGAAATGCGAGAACACATCATATTTAGAAACATACATACAAACATACACATGCGTTCATTTAAACTGTACATATTTGTAATATTAAATATCTTTCTCGATAAAATTGAATCGATCGCTTTAACTAAATATGTATTTCCATTTTTCCTTTGCTTCTTCGAAAAATATTTAAAAAATACATTAAATAAAAAAGAAAAACATAAAAACAAAAAGAAAAGTTAAACGTTAACAATAATAGTGACATAAAATTGATTAAATCATAAATTTTTTTGTTTTGATTCTTGCTTTTTCTTTCTTCACTTTAATACCTTCTTAAAGTACGTCGCTTAGAGAAATTACAAAAAATCGATCGTTTTTCTGAATGTAAATTATGTAAATTTATCTGTGTAAATGTAGTTGAAGTATATAAATTTGCTTTCAAAGAAACTATATTTGCAATGTATATTCTCTTGTTGCAAGATTGTCTGTAGATCTTGCAATTTTATCCTTGACACATGCATGTTCCTTCTTAAGATAGTTGTATCACTTTTTTTCAGATCTGTTTGGATACTATACTAATATAGCGAATATTAACCCACCACAGGCAAATGTTAATTATAAAGCCTAAGGAAGATTGCAATCTTTCTAAAGCTTTATAATATATGCCTGGTTACCTTTAAAAATTATGCGTATATATTAGAGAATATCATTATCTTCAAATAGTAAAAGCTTTAAACAAATCTTAAGAAAAATCATTTTTAAATAATGTTTGCGATACAACAAACGATACACTTACTCTGCCGCGTCTCTGTGGCTTTCATAATCTTCGCGAAGGACGTGTTACTTATTGTTAATACTCTGAGAATGAGTTCCGGAGCGCTAATTTAAAAAAGCGATCACTTATCACAGGGTACTCAACGAAGAGATTTATCAGCAATTTAATCATTTCGATATTGTTGACCCTCAAGTTATAATAAATGCGTATGAGAGCGCGAATTCTCTCATTGCCCAGCTAAGAGCGAAGAGAAACAGATTATAACGCAAACACGATGATGTATTGTGAACCATTCGCAAAGATGATCGCGCTTCATTATATTACACTAAGTATATCAGACCAATGATTGCTAAAAAATTAATCCTTTATAATTAACGTTTTAAAGGGATAATTAGTCGACGTAGTTGTATCACACGTATTACAACATGAACGCATTATAATATTGCTATACTATGGCATAGATTTTATTGTGTAAATTATACTTTATGCTATAGAATCTCACCGGCTATTTTTTGCGAGGATAAATATTACGTTATATTTTACCACATACGCACAATACGCCATGTATTTTATATTATACATTTAAGCATAATTCTTTCCTCGAAGCGAATCTTTCTAATATTGTATCGTCGTCTATCTATCAATTATAACACGCGACTACCAGTCTCTAATATAATTCCGCACGTGTTTCGGAACAAATAGCCACTACTGATCACCTTTGTTGCTTGCAGTTGCTTAGTGCGTCAACACCGACAGCACCGTGACGCGTCGAGAAGTCGGTTTTGCAGTGCTTTCGCGCAGTACAATAGTCAGATTAGTTGGCACAATTATAATTTTTATAATTCATTAATCTTGCGTTGTATTCACTTATTTTTCTTTAATTTATATTTTTAAACAGGTCTTTATTTTTAATCGCTTAAAAAGCCGAAAGTTGTAGGAGCTTTGATAGTTTTTTAAAGATCGACTTGATGAAACTCAAAGAACTAGACAGCGTCTAGTTTAAATAGATGCACATTTAGTGAGGGATATGTTTTCTAGATGTTGTGTAGTCTAATTCATTTCAATACTATTTATAAATATTAAATCTGACACAATTATATCAATTAATATAGTTTTACAAGTTCTATAAATTATAGGTGTTACAATATTAATGATGAATGAGATAAATTAGAGGGATATACATACATGTAAAGCATGCGACGTATAAGAATCTTGTAGAAGACTGAATTTCGCGGGTAATATAATTTCTTTTTAATATTATTTGCAAAGTATTAATATACATAAAATATAATTGTACCAATTCCAGGAAAGAATGTTACGTGCGCGGTCGTTCTGATATGGATTTTCTAGGCCCGCGCAGCCTAGAGCCGATGATGACGACTGGGCTACTACAGGCTACAGGATCGAGTACAGGACAAGGAATGAGTATACGGATGAGCATGCGCCATTCTGTTCGTCGAGAATTCTCTCCATCGTATACCTTCGGAGGTGAGAAATGATTATAGAATCAACATCGAATCGATGTCGATTCGACGTCGAAATCATCAAATCGACATCGGATCGATCGATGTCGATTTGATAATTTCAATGCTACTTCTCACTGGGATACGCATTGTATGCGCGTGATCATCAACAACGGGGGTTGCTAGATATTGCCAGAATCGTCACCTGCCTTATCGGGGAGGCGTGCAGTAGATAAAAAAGATTTCTATTTAGAAGTGTCCCGTCAAAATCTGCAATTTTATCGGAAAAATTCGCAACTTAATTGTTTATACTTTTTATACGTAGAATCTGCTCCTTCCTAATAATATCAGAATAATCAATAACAAAATAATTTACAAAATATAAAGGTATAAAAAAAATTAAATATGAAAAGAAAGCATTGAGAGAAAAGAAAAACGTGAAAGAATTGCTATCTTTTGATAAGAATTTAGGATCATTATTATTCAATCGCAACATAATAATTTCTATTCAAATGGAAGACTCCAAACTCAAATATTATATATTAATTTATATGTCTCGAGAAATAGTATTCAATGAAATTTTGATAGGAGGATATATATATCTTTAAAACATATCTACAGATAGGCTCATTTTTTTATAAGTAATATATATATATATATATA
>NW_017259190.1:4902965-4922657 GCF_001594045.1 Atta colombica
TAAATAAATTTATTCGCAGATTTCCAGCATATTAAGAATTCTTTAATAAATGCTTCTTGAGCATCAAAATTTAATTGTGATATTATTTCAGTAATCTAGCTCCTGCATTTTTAAGTCTGATAAAATTTCAGCGCGCAGTTCGAAATGATTACTAAATATGATATATATGTATATACATACATATACAGTACCTATAAATTCATACTGAATTAGTTATGACCATTTCCCATTTCTTATTGGTTGTGTTCTACGAAGAATTCTTTAAGATTCTTATTGTTTATATGTACACATATAAAATTTAATATATTTACATATTACATATTTACATATTTCTTCTCTTTCTTCTTCTTTCTACCTTAAGCTTCTGAGCCTGTATTACATCTCTTTCATATGGTTGTGTCATGCTGATTATCCAATTGCCACGAGCATACAATTTTAATGCCGGTTCCGAACGGATTTTTTTGAGAGGTATTTCTGTGGGCAACGATATTCTCGGGAAGTTGCTGACCTTTTCCGAGAGGAGACACGAGTGTAAATATTTTGGTTCCTACTAGGACCCGGGACACCTTTGGCATGATAGACCAATGCGCTGTCTGCCATGCCACGTTTGCGCCCTCTTATATTATATGTATTTTTAAAATAAGATTCATATTTTCTTCAAGATTTTTTCATATATTTTTCCCTTCTAAATAACAACATTTTAATCAAAATTTATTTATCTGCATATTGAAATATCCAATTTTGTCGATAAAAGTTTGTCGAAAAATGTCTCCCGTATAACTAATATATACGAAGATTTAATAAATATTTCGTTAATAAAACAAAATGAGACACATTAACGATGCAATAACAAAATGCAAGAATAAAAAACTATTCAGAATTAAAAAATATATTATTTTATTTTGACTGTTCAAATTTATTTGAACATTTGATTAGAAAAGTGTTGAAAATTATTTCTCTATTAATATTGTATGTTAAAGTACAATAATCGAGATAGGATGATTAAAGAAATAGGATGATTTTCTAGATTTGCACATTTTGATATATCTCTTCCAAGATGAAAATTAAAACAATAGTTTAGTAGAATATTTCACTAGATATCCTATAATTTTTAAACTGGAATAAAATATTTTTTATGTAATCGTGTTTTACTGTAATTTTATTTAACTAAAAAGTGCATGCGTCTCTCTCTCTCTCTCTCTCTCTCTCTCTCTCTTTCTCTCTCTCTCTTTCTCTTTTCCTCCCTCTTTAATAGCTTAAAATTACTTCAGTTTGTTTTGTCTACTTTGTCTCTGAATATTCGATGTAACAATGGATTATTTGGTGGGACTTCAATACAAATACAGTCTACAGATGATTCTCAAAGAAATTCCACCGAATTAATAATGCAAAAACGGAAGTCAGCAATTAACTATAATCAATGATTATTTGAATGTGTGTTTTGTTGTGTGTTTGTTTTATTAAAAACATCAAAGATCGAGAAGGTCAAATTAAAATATTTGTCAAATAAAATATGAAAAAAATATCTTCACAAACGTAGAGCTCAGAAGGAGAAAAAGATAAGATATAATTTGAAAACTTTTATCATTTTCTTTCAATTCATAAAATTGATTTCAATTAAGAAATAGAGCATCTGCGTCTTCTACATCCTGCATAAGAAATTTTTACAAGAAGAAATTTTTAAAAAATCGACAATATTAATAATTAAAATGACATTTGATATGATACATACATATGTTTGTATACATTCAAAATTATGAGAATTTGTTATATAACATTCATGAAATAACATGCAAGAAATATAACATTCGTTGTGTGTACTTTCGTCAGTCACTTGTATAAAAATTTCGTCGAACAGAACTGTCAATTCTTTGTCAGATTCGTGTACAATTGTCGATATTTGTCCGTCGACTTGATCGAGCCCACGGCATAATAATCTAAAATATTCATATCTTGCAAAATGTCATGTATGTACGTAAATGCGAACGAAATAATGTTTTGACTTATGCATGGCTTACTCGGTCGCACAATTTTGAAAATTATATGCATCTATTAAAACATGCTATATGTATTATAAGAATATATTAAGAATATATATTAAATAATAGGAAAAAACTTTTATGCAACAATACTGCAATTGTTATGATTGAAAAGTGAAAAATTTTATATCTATAAAATAATATTAAAATACAATAATACGTAATTATCATGCTGATTAAAGTAAAAACTATAGCTAGTATTCATAATCAATTCTTATTTTAAAACCGTCTGTAATGTTTGAATGCGACTCTCTGATTGGTTCGTGATACCTCAAGACAGAATTTAACACTGTCTTGAATATAAGAACTGAAATTATGAATACTGGCCTATATTTATTTAGAAACTGATTATTATGAATTAGGAAATAGAATTGAGTATCTACACACATAGTGATAATGTAAAAAAAATTTAAATCATTGTTGGTTAATTAATGTTCAATTATTATTCACCGATGCAAGAAAACCAACTCAGTACTCTTCCTAATAAAAAATTGATGTGGTCGAGCTCGTAAAGTACGAGATTAGAACGTTGGGGACGTTCCAAGTTTGAATTCAGTACTTCCTAATAAAAATAATGAACGATTATATGTATGAGAGAGTTCTCTCGAATTTTATAAAAGTAAAGTTCTGATGTGCGCGCGCGCGCGCGCGCGCGCGCGTGTGTGTGTGTGTGTGTAACATATATTATAAAGAATAAAAGAGAGAAGATAAATGAGAAAACCGTAGATTCTTGAGAAGACGCTGATAAAATTGCAAGTGATTGATTGTCCTTTACATATTTCACTAAAATATGTTCTTTCCTTTAATTGCGAAGAATTGAAGATAGTGAACACCTAGAGAGACTTGAAAAAGTTTTCTCCTTTCAACTCTCTAATGCATAACTAATCCTGTGAGAAATGACGTCAATTTAACGTCGAAATGATGCCGAATCGACGTCGAAATCATTAATTCGACATCAAATCGTGGTTGAAATTATTAATTCGACGTCGAATCGACATTGATTTGATGAGTTATTTCTCACTGAGAATAAGCAATCAATTATCATTTTTAATATTAATGAAAGTGTAAGTAAGTATAAATTTTAATAATAATAAATTTAACGATTTATTAGGACTGTATAATGCAATGAATACACAATAACTAAAAAAATAATGCCTATATCGAAGCTAGATCTTGAATGTTATAAATAATTTAATGTGAATTTATATATCACATTTGTAGTCTCTTGAATTGCGTGCCGAATTGATTTTAAGTTTTTATAACTGTATATTGATATTTTATGCATAGAATAATGAGATGAATCAGTTAATGTATATAAACGAAACCGATGATGTATTGGGTTATTCGGAGAGTTCGTGCCGATTTTTGATAAGTGGCGTAAGGACAAGTCTGAATATATCAGAACGATTGAAAACAAATGACATGCGTACATATCGTAAAAGACGGTACTTCAGGCATACTTGGAAAAAAATTTGGTTGCAATACGTTAACTTTTGTCAGTTTTATACGCCTTTGAATATGGAAGAAAACAAAGTGCATTTTAGGCATTAATGCTTTTCTTTTACCGGAAAAGCAAAAATGCCACACAAGCGGCAAACAAGATATGCGCTGTTTATGGCGAAGGTGCTATAGCTGAAAGAACTGTGCGGAAGTGATGACTGCTAGGTTTAAAGCTGGTGATTTCAACCTTGAAGATCAAGAACTCCCGGGTAGGCCCTCTACCACAGATGAAGATCAGATTAAAATACTGATCGAGAATAATCCATGCTATATGACACGTAAATTAGCAGAAATGTTAAATATGTCAAAATCCACCATCCACGAGCATTTTGTGAAGTTTGGCTACATAAACCGTTTTGATGTATGGATTCCCCACGATTTAACGGAGAAAAATCTGATGGATCGCATTTCCATTTGCGACTCGCTCTATAAATGCAACGGGGAGACACCATTTTTGAAGCAAGTAGTGACGAGGGATGAAAAATGGATCATTTACAATAATGTTGTGAGCCAAAAAGATCTTGGGGAAAGCGGAATGAACCTTTAGCCATCCCAAAAGCCGGTCTTCATCCAAAGAAGGTCATGCTCTGTGTCTGGTGGGATTGAAAAGGGATCTTGTATTATGAGCTTTTACCAAACAACGAGACGATAAATTCAGAGAAGTATTATTTCCAATTAGACGAATTGAAGACAGCAATTGAACAAAAACGTCCAGAAATAGCGAATCGGAAGGGCGTCGTGTTTCATCAGGATAATGCGCGGCCTCATGTGTCTTTAATAACTCGACAAAAGTTGTTGGAGCTCTGTTTGGATGTTCTACCCCATCCACCATATTCATCAGACCTCGCGCTCTCTGATTTCCACCTATTTCGATCATTACAAAATTCCCTTAATGGAAAAAGCTTCAACTCTTTGATCGAGGTAAAAAATCACTTAGAAAAGTTTTTCGCTGAAAAACCTGAGAGATTCTGGAAGGAATTTTCAAGTTGCCTGAAAGATGGAGAAAAGTTGTAGAACAGAATGGCACTATATAATTTAATAAATGTATACTAAAATTTAAATCTTCTGCGTTTCAATTTTCCTTCAAAATCGACATCGAACTTTCCGGACAACCCAATATTTACATATTGCAAATTATTAAAAAACGAATAGATGAATAGAATTTATAAGATGTTTTATACTTTATTCTGACACCAAATATAAAATATCGCATAAATTATTTTAATTTTTTATTTGCATATGCATAATAATTATACGATGAATCATTTTATAAATAAATTATATTATTCTATTGTATTTAAAAAAATGACATCTCCACGTGAAGAATCAATTTTTTCAAAAATTGACCCTAATAACGCACTCTATCCGAAATACATTCTGAGAATGTCCTTGAGATGTTCAAAGGATACTGATGTCCTTTGGACGTCCCCTGGAGATCTGTGCTGTTAAGGGACTTTACTATTATTTGTTCCTCTTTAGATTATACAACTTTTGCTTGAAACATTCTTTTATAAGAGGCTTAGAAAAAAATTCCAACAAGAATATTAAAGTGACTCACCCTATGTATCTTTAAATAAATTAAGAAGAAAGAAGCATATGCAGATAGTATATACTAAAGTGTTTACTAAAGTGTTTACTAAACTTAGAAAAATGCTTAATAAATATAAGTTGAAAAATTAGTCTTGTAGATAAACTAGATTTTTCACTTTTTTTATTTGTGTTACAATCTCGATTGTTGATGATTTTCAAAAACTTTTTAAATTAAGCTTGCATTGTTTCTAAAGTAAATTTTTTCCTTACCTTTCGAAAGTCTCTCGATGCGTTCTCTGTATTTGATTCACTGAATAGGCTAAAAGCACATTTTATTGTTAGATTTATCCGCGATGATTTATGAAAAAAAAAATTCACACAACATTCTGCTAATTACGATATCATGAAAAATGGTTGAAAATTAATAAAAAAGAAGTCACTCCATTCGCAATATGGCACATGCAACGCAAACTGTGAAGAACTGCAAATTTCAAACGGAAAATTGGCTTGCTCGATTGGTCAGCAATTGGTCGATTGGTGCGCGCTTTAACTCTCAATCAACCAATCAGGTCTCCCTATCTCCGCATGTTATGCGCGTATACGTATATGTGTCAAGTATCGCAAATAGATATAATCTTTTCCGTTCTATCGAATTCCGTTCTATCTATTATATTATTTCTTAATTCCTTTTCCTTCAACACAATATTTGCATTTTTTGTAAATATCGATTAATTATTCATTTTCCATTCCACTCTTTTATTTTCTTTAATCACATTTTAAATTTTGCCTAAAGATTATTCTTTAAAAATTATTTCTATTAAATAAAATTATTTCTATTAAAAAAGAAAAGTGTATAATATTTATAACTTCTTGAAAAGTATCACATACGGAAATATATGTAAATACTATAGTATATACGTTACATTTATATTATATTACAGTAGATTTCCTCTATAGTATTTTCGTACGCAATACTTTTTAGGAATAAAAGAGACTGTGCATAGCAAGTTAAGCAAAATTCATAGAGAGAATAATTATCA
Organism: Atta colombica; assembly: GCF_001594045.1. NCBI lineage: Eukaryota > Metazoa > Arthropoda > Insecta > Hymenoptera > Formicidae > Atta > Atta colombica. The sequence continues at coordinate 4,909,075 of NW_017259190.1, forward strand.
ATCAATAATCAAATTCAGTCATTTTATATATATTCAATTTCAGTCATTTTATATATATGTATTGTGTATATAATACACACATGTATAATATATTAATTAGATGAGATAATTGAAAATTGAATAATCATAAAATAATTAATTTTATTAAATAATATCAGAATATAAGTCGAAATAAAATATGAGATAAAACTTTTGTCAAGATTTAATTTTTTGATAAAACTTTCACAAATATAATAACAATAAATTTCTTTCTACCTTTCTAATAATATAAGTAGAATAATTGAGCATAATAGTGTGTGAGCGTACTGTGAAAAGGCAAGAACACAATAAGTTGGATAGCTGCATATCTGAAAGTGTTATGTGTATAGTGTGTTTTCATCAATAGTGTTATTCATCAATAAATAAAATGCGATCTGGACAAGAATTGAAATCGTTAGTGATTCTTGTATATATAATGCAAAAAGTTTAAATAAGATTAAATTTTGACTTAATTTATGTGGTATGAGAATAAATCTCGCGTCTCTTTTTTCACGAAGATGAAAATACAATTAAATGTAAGGATCAAAACTCGTTACAAAATTTATTTTTTTAATGACATAGTATAATGTTATCGATATATCATACCGGTTTTACGTATTTCTCCTGTTAAGAAGTCACTAATTTAATACGCACGTTTTATCTTGTAACGCACAGCTCGTTATAGTACTATGTGCTGTTTACGAGCGACATATTTTATCACGGTCGCCGCGTCAGAGTTATCTCTGCAGTTAAATATTAACTATACTAATAAAGAACTGTCTTATATGTGTAAGTCTAATATATGTTTCTCTCATCGGAGAATGCTCCTTTCATCAAGGCCAACTTAGTGTAATAATCTTTCTCTTTATACAGATTCACTATAATTATATATTTATAAGCATAATTTTTCACAAAGATATAAGAAATATATTTCTTATAACGATAGGGACCTTTATTATTATATAAGCGCTAGCGCATGATCGTGATGTATGTGTATCTTTATCATTTTTAAGTTTAAAAAGCGAAGTCGAGTTACATCACTTTATACCTCATTGCGCAAGTCTATTGCGCAAGTGATTTGTATTTTTATGATATCGCAGCGTTCCAAAATTCAATGAGAAAAAATATTTTAATTTATAGCGTTTTTGACCCTAGCGGATTTGAATCGACTTGGATTGGATTAATGACGTCACTTGTTCTACTATGACTATATATATATCCTTGATGCTACAAATGTTTCGAAGATTTTTTTGATTGGTTAATTAGTAAAATTCTTTCTTCCAATTGGTCAATCAAAAGTTACAAAGCATTCGTAGCGTCAAGTAAATCATGGATAGATATATAGATATCAGAGAAGCGACAAGTGAGGAAATGATTTGATTGGCTGGCTAAATCACGTGTTTAGCGCCATTTTCTTTTACACTACGGTCATAGTATAAAAATACAAAGTGTAATGTTCTGATATACATTCTACTATTCTAACATAATGCTCAAAATTTATATTTATTTACATTATATAATGTAAACTAAGATTCCACTATTAGTGTATCTCGTAAATTAAATTCAATTTCAGTAAAATTAAACATATTACTGCGCATACTCTGACACTCGACACTTGACGCTGCCATGTAAAGGCACCTTTAAGGGAACAAACTCATGCTGACTGGAATCACACATGCGTGTATATATATTTGTCAAAATTCATGAAATACAATCTGCAAAACTGTAATTGTCTGGCAGTTGTGAAGAACGATATGATAATAATAGCATGGGTTCTTGGAGTCGATTGTGTATCTTGAAATGAGGTGAAAATTATAAAAGTGAATAAATTCACTAGAATATTCATATCACATAATTTAATTGGTCAATATCTAGTAATCATTGCTCATTTTTGTAATTTTCATCTCATTTCAAAATACACAATCAAGCCCCTTATTAGTTGCAAATTTCTTTAATTCGCGAAAAAGTTAATCACAAGTGAGTATTCGGCGCTCTGCCAGTAAAGGATGTTTTCAAGTTTTGCAGTTGACAGTACTGAAACTTAATTCGATTAGCATAATCGAAATTAATGAGACCGACCCTTTGTCTTCTTCGCGCAAATTCTCACAATTCCAGCAATTCCGTACCATTCTATACATTGCGCATAAAAATCGGCGGAACGAACGTAAAACAGGTCAAATCAATCATAAGTTCTGCCAATTCCGCATTGCGCATATGTTCCGCACCATGAGATCCGTGCCATAAGATAAAAAGCTATAATTGATTGGTTACGAGGCAAGCAATAAGTTACGTGACTGTTTACCAATTGGTTGGTCATAATGATAATGCGTTAATTATAATCTTTCGACGGGATAAAAATTTGTGTCTATGATACTCATAGTCAGATCTTATATTCAAGATCGTCTTAAGTACAGTCTTAAGAAGTCACAAATCAATCAGAGGCTGTATTAGCGGCTTAAGACAGTCTTGAAATAAGAACGAATGTAAATATTCTAAATAATATTTTGAAAGTATTATGAAATAAAAACAGTCAAATATTCCCCTCTTATTTGATGATTAAGAAGGGAATATTAAAGGGAATATTTAAGGATAATTGGTCAATTTTTACAGATTATGGCATACGGCATATGATTACGGCCAATATAAACGCTTCCCAAGAAAATCATAACATTGGATTTGTTATTGGCCTTAAGCCAGTTCTACATTAGTTGCAAGTTGATCGCAAGTTTGTAGCTACAGCCAATTTGAAGCTTGCATTTTAAAATCAGCTTTATATTGACTATCGCAACAAATTTATGATCAGCTTGCAACTAATGCAGAACCGGCTTTATGTTTTTATATATGGGTTTCATCTGCCGTTCTGCATTGCGTAGTTTTGCAGACCCGTGCATGATGTAAAGGCCATTCCTCGCAAAGCCGCATAATCGGCTTGCTAATGTAGAACTGCGCAATGATATATTTTTGATGTGAATCGCTATTAGCGCTACTTCTGTCATTTTATCTTCGTTGTTTATTATTAAATGTATTTTATTATTAGACATAAAACAAGAATAGAATGACAAATAGCGCTAGTAGCGCTCCCCAGACGCACCTCTTGTATTCTTATGTCATGGCCCCAAGTGCCGCCACCAATAATCTTTTTTATGACTGCATAACAAACGTAGCTTCTTTCGATCAAACATTAATTTATTTCATTAGTTAGTTGTTTATACGTATGTAATGTAGAATATCTATCGAGGATTACGTTGTTGATGGATGTATGTATGAACATACAATAAACGTTTTACAATTTGTCATACGATGTGATTATTGCAAAACATTCATTGCAATGATGACTGATCGTATCGATGCTTCTTTGCTGTTTACATTGAAAAAAGAACAGAATGTCTGTAATGACAGCGATATTAATTCGGATATCGACGATCTCTCATTTATGCCGTTACCATCACTTTCCAACGACAATCCTGTCATCGTCAACGAATTCAACAATGAGTTTTTACGTCTCACTACAATGGCACGTTTCTTTGCACATAATTATGTGTATGCGTACACACTATATATATATGTATATATTTACATCATTTTATATTTCTACCATTAGAGTTTAGCATGCTCAAAATTCTAGCAAATTTTGATATAAAAAGATTTAATTGATTTAATTTAATGTTATTTTAGATTTAGAATGCATATAAATATAGAAATAATTTTTACAATTAAATTTTAATTTAACTTGAAAAGTTCTAAAGTTTTAAATAATTTAAAAGATCTAAGTGATGATATTAATGTTTATTGCAAAATAAGAAATAAACTAATTAAATTTGATTAACTATTTAGAAATTAATCAAAAAGATTTTACTGAAAAATTTTAGAAAATATTTTTCCAATATTGTATAATGACTGTTACATTATAGACAATTGTTTCACAATATATATATATTTGTATAGGTCCGTGCTGTATATTTGTCCTATCTTCATAAATGCTTACTTAGTAATTATGCAACTTGTTATAAACAAAATGATATATCAAGCATTAAAGTGAAAAAGTGTGCAGATCAAATGGAATTACATGCTGTCCAATTGGCACTAGAAACTAGTATATACAGACAAAATATGCTGAAAATGGTAATAAATATTATTATTTAAAATAATTAAAATAGTTTAAAAGGAAGGCAGTATTTAAGATTTCCTCGTCGATATTTTATATCATTGTAATTTATTTGTCTTTGTAGATTGATGATGTAAAATCACATACAATTAAAAAGAAAGCGTATAAAAAATTGATAATATTTTTAGAAACATCAAAAAATAAATCTGACATCGCTGTGCAAACAGATGACAGGTGGATGGATTCGGAAAGTACAAATATACAAGATGTATCTATTACATTCAACTGTGAGAAATCACTGCAAACAGTATTACCCACTATGAATTCTAACAATCTCTTTGAAAGTGGGAGTGTTATGGAAAATTTTAATGATGAAACTCTCCCCTTAGATACAAATGAAACAGATCCGCAAATGCTGCAAAATATTGCAAAAGACTCTAACGACGCTAGTCATGGATTTAATCATCAGATGGATTCTCATGTAATGGATAACATATCTGTCAGAAATGAAGATGAAAATTCACAAGATTCTCTATTACAACATATGCAAGATATGTTTTGTGAAAGTGATGATAGTAGTGATCTTACGAGATTAATTGAGAAACATTCGGGTGTTACTAAAGCAAATATCGATAAAGAAATTAATGAGATATGTTCAGAAGCGGATATTGTTGTAGACACAAATCTTTTTAATGTTCCAATAAGTAATAATGTATCGAGGCCTAATACAGCAAAAGTAAATACAAGCGAAGGAAGAATCAGTTTCAGTCGTTATAAAGAAATGCAAAGTAAAAAAACCATTAAATCAAAAAGAATTAATATAAATGAAACTGTTGAAAGCAAACAAAAACAAAAAATAAATGCTATTTGGTTCGTGGAACGCGTACATCAAGTTTCAAAATTAAAAGCTAAAATGACTGAATTATCATTGACAAATTATCGAAGGCATGGAAGAGTAAGAGAAAAATTTCTTCATTTGTTTGGGGAATTTGAGGAAGAAGAAATGATGCCAGATTCACCAGTATGTATAGAAGAACATTTATCAGCTTGCAAAGAAAGAATAGCTCCTTGGATTGTGAAATACTTAATGCCATTCTACAAAAAAAGAAGAATTAAAGATCGTCATCTTTTTAAAGCTGTTGCAAAGTACATCACAGATATGCTTATTATAGAGAATACTTTTCCAGGTGAGCCACTAAATCCGATATGTTTTTCAGTACTCATTCAAAAAATTATGCAATTTTTAATAATAAAATAAGTTAATATTATAATAATATTAAATAAAAATATTTGCATTAAGTATATTTTAGATGATTATCTTGTTTTATTATCAATTGAGTATTTCAATATAACACTAATGGAGAATTGTGCAATACTCAATTAAAAGAAGAGCTAGCCGCTGGAAAAACCTAATTTCAATTTTTTTAATTTCAAACATTGCTAATTTATATTGTTTCTTTCCATATAATTAAATAGAAAATAAATATATTAGGAAAAAATATAGCTACTACTCTATATATCTCATAATGTTCAATTTGTGAATCACAATATAGCTAGGGCTGGGTCTATTTGAATATTTGAAATACTATTTTTTGAAAAACAGTATTTATAAGATAATTGTATTTTACATTTCAGTGCAGCACATGAAAATATTTTGTATTTTGTGTTTCATGGCAACGTATAAAATTTTGTATTTCAAATACTAAGATTAATAAGATTAATAATTAATTTAATCTTATTATTTGAATTAAAACATACGCTCTTTCGATTATAAATACAAGGTATACATAAACTTTCGTGTGCTCCGTTGAAATAAAACAAAATACATTTGTATTGCAAAAAATACCCTCCTTCCCACCTCTGAATATAACAATAAAAAAAGTACATTAACAAATTATTTCATAATCGTAATATTCATATATTCTTCCATTTATATATTTCAGAACAAGAGTGTGTAAGTAAGTATATAGAAGGTTACTTCAAAAACAAGAGGTCTGTTAAGACTAAGCAGGATATATATCTATAAGAAATTGATAGTGTTATTCATTAAAATATAATACAAATCAATGAAATATAAAAAATTGTAACTTGCTATAGACAGTCTTGCATAACATTTTTGTTTTTGTTTGTATTATCCACAGAATCACATATTTATTACAATGTAAATACTCTTGAATAAAAATTTTGCGAAAACTTTGAAATAGAAATTTGATTGTAGGAAAGGTGGATGGATGTATGTGTTTATAGTTATTCTTTAAAATTACTCCTTTTCAGTTGCACTATTCTCTATTAAATTAAAAACTAATAGTTTATGTATCAAATTTTTAATTATGTTAAATAACTACCTACATAATTAACAAAATAAGGAATACATTTTATATAACTCTTATGAATAATAACATTTTTTTATTTTGCTTATTTCTTTTGTTATAAACAGTATATGATAACAGCAGATAGAATCAACTTAGTATGTATACCCATGTAAGAATGATTTTGCCAATTTATCATTTATTTATTTCTTTATAAAGATACTTTATTATGTTTTTCGTGTAATAATAGTTAGAGTAAACTAGAAGTGTGAATATTTCCAAATAAGCATCTTGATTTGATAACGTAGTATAGGTAGCTTACTTGATTCTTGCAAGAATAAGAATATTTGTGACTTCCAAATAAGATGTAAAGGTAATGAAAACGTGATTTCAAATGTGACGACTTGGTGGAAAAGGTATTCGTGATATATATATATATATATATATATTTTTTATAGCAACTTATGTATTACGTATCTTTCCAGGTACATAATTTTTGTCTATCACCGGTTCTTGCAGAAACATATGCAAACATCGTTCGTTCTGTGCCAAAGGATGTCCAGCTATTCTGAAATATAAATGATTACGCAATATGAACAGTTGTACATATAAATTCATATGTTCAGGTAAAATATTATTCTAGACAATCACTGACATTTGTTGGAGATATGTTACATGTACAGTAATACTACAATCAAAATATATAAATGATTTCAATACAATACACATGATTAAGAAATAATGCACTTCGATAACTTTCGTTTCATATTCATATTGAACATATGATTTCTGCAAAAGAAACAAATTGCCTATTTTTATGATTAAATTAAGTTAAAACGGCAAATTCTATTATCTTTGAAAGTCATTATTGAGTTGAGAAAAATAATAATAAAAAAAGAGAAATATCTTATTTTCTATCTATTAATATATATTATTCTACTAATGTACTAATATTTTTATTTACTAATATATTTATTTCTCTCAAAGAATAAAAATAAATGTAAACATGCTTAAATAAACATCCTGCTATAACTAAATCTTTAAAGAACTTGAATAAAATTTTTTAAAATAATTATATAGAGTGCTAGATTAAATAATCACTTCTATGTATAGAAATTAGATTACGTATTATTTCTATGTATGAAACATAACTGTACAATTTCTTGTTGCACATAAAATAATGCTCACTTGTTAACGAAAACTTCCAAGCCTTTTCTTCGATCTTCGATAAAATCTTCCTCAAATATTCCATCGTCTCCACGAAAAGGCATTTGACGTTTCCATGCTTTCCCTGGTAAAGGTGGTACCACAATCTGTAATTTAAGAAAATATATGAAAAATGATTTTCTATTATATTATATTACATTACAATAAGATATACAAATGAAATACAAAAAAGAATCAAAAAGAGACAATTGTGGTTCACTTCAATGGCTGTCTGAAAAGGAGAAAGATTCAAGTCCTGGTGCAGTATCTAAAAGTATCACATAATACTTTCCTCATGTCTCACAAACGTACGCTTCCTATCTTCATAGTTAAATAATAAGTTTAATAAATAAATGTAAGAAGTGTCAAAATAAATGTATACTTTCTGAAGTAGACAAATTGATATTATTTTTTAAATCTCCCTACAATTCTATTCATAATTAAGGGTAGATATAAAAAGACTTTATTTTTAAGTACAATTACCTCTTTTTCATTAACTAACCTTACTATCTCTTTCTAATTCATTTCTCAGCCATTCGAAATCACTGTATCGTCTTCTTACTGTTGAATCCTTTACTTTAAAGACTGGCAAGTTTGTCTGAAAAAGTCAATAACTTTGAAAACATTGAATTTCTTAGTAAATATGTTCAGAAATCTTCAACGTTTTGAAATATTTATGATATCTATATATATATATATAATGCAAATACACATATGCACATATAAATTATTCACTAAATAGCTATTCTTCAATTTTCTAATGTTACAGTTTCATACTTTTATTGCTCCAAATATAAAGTTTGTCTGAATTTATGATATTAATGTCGATATATAAAAATAAAAAAATATCAATACCAATTAGATTTTTGAGCAATTTATAAATTTGTTTTGAAATCTAAACAATAAATGTATGTCAGTCTTTATCAATATGATAGCGGGAACAACCCACGATATGTCTAATGAATCAGTAGACATGACTGAATTGTGATTATTCGATGTGTCTGTTTTATTGTTGCGGACGTAAAAAAATATTGACAAGACTAAATTTCGACATGACAGATGTGTGAAACGTTTAATAAATTTGCACAAATGTATATAAAGCAATAGATATTACTCACTCTCATACGAACTTCATAATCGGTATAACGTTTCTTGCCGACACCATGTGTAATCGGATTAATAACATCGATTTCAAGGAAATTTGCAGGCGCCGCATAAGCGTCGTCCAATGTTTGTTTTTTCACATTTAAGCGTCGTGTTGCGTCTACGGTTGTATCCGCCATTTCAATTACAAATTTCAATTAAATATGTGTTCGTTTTGGTAAATTTCGTTTCTAGTAAATGCTCGAAAACACTACCGATATGCAACGAATGCTATGAAGTACCATCAGAAATGACAGCGCTTAGTAACTTGACACGATTCGTTTTTCTCTCTCTCTGTCGATCTCCTTCTCTCATCCTCTACTACGTCACATATTACACGCGCCCTCGTGCGAATAATGCACACACCACACACCCCACACACACACACACACACACACACACACACACACACACACACACACACGTACGTACGTTATGCCTTTAACTATAGAAAGATAGACAGCTAACAGTAACTTTAGAGTAGTAATAATAATTAAGACGTATTATGCCATCGTGGACCAATTGGGAAATGTGAATTAAAACTAATGTATTGATAAGAAAAACACGACTCCGAGGATCGATTCTGTATCTTGAAACGAGGGAAAATTATAAAAGTGAAAGAATTAACTAGAATACTAATAATTTCATTGGTCAATACCAAATAAATTTGCTCACTTTTATAATTTTCACCTTGTTTGAAAATACAGACTCGATAGGCCTAGAATTCATAGGCAGGTATTCATAGTTGATTCCTATTTCAAGACCGTCTTAAGTAATGTCTTAAGACGTTAATGCAGTCTCTGATTGGTTCGTGACTTCTTAAGACTGTACTTAAGACGGTCTTGAATATAAAATCTGAATCCGGCCATAGTTTTTTTTATCAATACATTAGTTTGCTGTATATCGATACATTAGCTAAATATCGGCCTTAAAACATTTTTGAATATAAGATCTGGGGATCGATTCTGTATCTTGAAACGAGGTGAAAGTTACAAAAGTGAGCAAATTTACTAAGTGTTGACCAATAAAATTATCAATATTCTAGTAAATTCGCTTACTTTTGTAATTTTCGTCTTGTTTCAAGATACAGATCAGTCCTAGATATTAGAGTGGATACAAAGCGAGTAGCGTGTGCCTAATGCTGATTGGTTATGCCTTTGAGTTTATTTACTGTAACTTAGACGAAGACAACATTAAAGAAAGAAGAGATTAAGACGAGGAATTGCGTCGTGTAGATGTAAATCATTAAATAACGATTTCCGGTTAATTGGCGTCACTCTCTTTATACCCACTCTACTAGATATAACCATCGACGAGATACTATTAAAGATCGACATCTTTAAGCCGATGTTCATGATGCTAGAAATTGGACCGAGATTTCGGACAGAGAAAAAATTAACAAATCATATTTGAACAATTTGATCACATGACCATTGCGATTGGTCAATTCTTTCTTTATCCGAAGTCTCGGATCGATTTTTAACATCGTAGACACAAGGCTTTACGGGAGTTCGCGTCTTCGTGAATATTAAAGTAATTAAGAGTTAAAAACTGATAATATTGTACTAATTTTATGATTTATTAGTTTAGTAGACGTATTTATACATTTAGAATTCAATAATTTGATTTTTTTCAAAATTATGATTTCAGTGTGATCGTCAAAGTTTGATTATCAACAGCGATGATATCTGCAGAGAAAAAATTGTAATTTTTTTGCAATATATAGGATATTATAATTTTGTAAGTATGCATATTTATTTATGGAACATTTATGTAATAAAAAATTATGAATTTAATAATGTATGAGCCAAATATTTATGTTAATAATAGCAAATTTATATCAATTGTCAATAATGTCAGCGTTCTTCAATTATCTCCAGGCCCTTGGAGCCCTTTTTAGCTTGTCAAAAATTTGTCAGGATTGACGATCTTTAATAATATGGATCTGAGCAAAAGAATTGTTATAAGACTTACTTAGAGACTTAAGTGTAGACATAAGTAATACACAAGCGTTGTCGTACGATTTATTGTCATGTCTCTTGGAGACAAGTTAATAAATTGTACGTTATATGTGAAAGCTTGTGCGTTACTTACGTCACAATTTAAGACTAATATCGATTTCAGTTGGAAACCCCAATGTGCACTGGTGCATGCCAAGACTGTTGTACACGGTTAATATCACCGCGGCAGTGTATGTTTCGTCAGGCGAATACGAAATGTGAACCTTATTACCGACTTATAATACTGGTCGCGTGCAATACATGGTCGCAGTCATCTAATATTTGAAGAATAGTTTTGCCATTTTCGACTGTTTGCATCATTCACGATTTTCGAGAAATCTATCCAGTTTGAGATAACCGATTTTCACTAGAAAGCCTCACAAGGAGAGAGTGGCAAATTGTATCACGTGATTGCATCACGTCCAATCAGGACGTCACGAGATGATCAATTTTCTCCAATCTCTTCTATGCCTTTGAAGCTTTGATGCCCACATCCAATCAAAGAAGACGAATTACATAATGCAGTTTGCCATTCTCTCCCTGAGGCTCTCTAATTTTCATCTTCTTCTTTGTGCTTTTTTGGGATACAAATGGTCACGTTTACCTCGATTTTATTGCGATGGCTTCCTTTTTAAGTAGTACGAGTAGATATAATGTAAATACATAATAAAAATATAAATATTAAATATTATAATATTATATTATTATATTATATTAAATATTATATTACTATAGTTTTAATTTAATCTGCAAAACTCATTTCATGTTTCATCAGATATTTTTTGCATGATTTCTTCAATGTAATTTTTTATTTTCACTCTGTCTTCTTTTTATGTTCTATCAATATTAATTCGTCATCGTCACTTGATGATGATGGTGTTAAAAATTCCAGGAGCATATAAATCACTCATAAAATCAAAATTGACTACAGATTGGATATCAATTTTCAGATGAAGGCTATGTTTGGCTACGATCCACTTGCTGCTACGAATGTTTCGAAGCATTTTCTAATTGGTCAGATAAAATTCTTTCTCAATTGATCAAGTAAAAGTTTCGAAGCGTTTTTAGCATCAAGTAAATCGCACCTGAAATCAGACATTAGCGACAAAATTAATACCACGTGATCACACACGATGCTTTTCAGCGTCTCATAAAAGCCCAATTACCAACTGGTCCCAACAAATTTGTCGGGACTTTGTGTACACTTGTGCGGTGTAGTCCAGACGAACATGCGACACTGACAAGAAATTGCACCATTCAATCAGTCGAACACACCAGTTGCACTGACATCCGAAATGTGCAGTCGGTACGTCCTAGCCGAAATCACTATGTATGCAAAAACGAAATGGAAATTATCAAATACATGTTTTATTAACAGTACAATATTGGAGATTGTACGATTTAATCTGTTTTTAATACATTTTTACGGCAATTTTTGTATATGATAACTTTATGTGCAGTAATGCATCCAAGCCGAAATCGCTATATAAATAAGTATTACGACAATTCTTGTGCTTCCTATCTCGTTAGTGATATAACAGAGAAACACCACTGAGCATATTTAAAAATTATAATTAAATCGTCCAAAAAAAAAATCGTGACCTGTGTTTACATCTGTCATTTCGTAAATGGAGTGCGATTCCTATAACAGTAGTGTTTCTATTGACTACACAGAAATACTGATTCTCTTTAAAGATTACAATATACATATCAAGATTTAAAAATAATGATATTTACCGAAATTAGAAGATTAATGATATGATTACATGTAACGCGATACAGAAACTAATTAGAGCTACGTTCCAAAATTTCCTCTCTGAGGAAAATTTTACTCGAAATATATAGTACATGTAATATATACTATAGCATATAGAGTAAAATCTTCCTCGGAGAGGAAGTTTTGGAACGTAGCCTAAATAACTATAAAAACCGTACAAACCGTGCCACTTGCTTCTTTTTTCCTCTATTACTACTTTATGTAGCGCACCTCTGTGAAGTTGGCACCTCATTTTTCAAAAAATGAAATTTTGATCGAAGTTCCGAATGCACCTCGAAGAGTTCTGGAGTTCCTGTCCAAAATTAAGAATAGTTCCGGAGAATTAATATAAAAAAAAAAAAAAATTAAAAAGTTTGGAGTGCTAACTTCACAAAACGAAGAACGAAAAATCGCGATATCTTCTAAACCATTAAACCTAACGCCTTAATAATAATAACTTTAATAGATAATTTATCTAATAGAGCATTAGGACTAACAGTTTAAAAGATATCGTAATTTTTTGAATATCTGATTCTGTCACATCTGAGGGACAAAAATTTTTTTAACATTACGGCAGTTCTGTTGAGAGTTCTGGATAGCATCCCAAGAATTCTATCAAAAGTTATTATCATTTAAGGCGCTAGGTTGAATGATTTAGAAGCTATCGCGATTTTTCGTTTTTCGTTTTGTGAAATTAGCCCAAATTTTTTAATTTTTTTTTTTATATTAATTCGCCGGAAGTATTCTTAATTTTGGGTAGGAACTCCAGAACTCTTCGAGGTGCATTCGGAAACTTTGACCAAAATTTCATTTTTTGAAAAATGAGATGCCAACGTCACAGAGGTATGTAGCGCGACATGGGCCAGTAATAAATTCACGTTACTAAGCACTTTTTAATCAAATTAATTGATTTAAATGCAATTATTAAGTAAATTCATTGAAAAAATAAGAGTGTTGATAAAATGTACATAAAAATAATATATTAATTAAAATAATAAATTAATATATTAAAAAAAATTCATATTAAAGTTTATTTGTCATTAGTC
>NW_017259190.1:4922757-4930128 GCF_001594045.1 Atta colombica
CGGTCCTAAATATGGATGGACACATCTGTGCGTTTCTGCCGCATATTTGCACTAATGCAACAAAAACGACAGAGAGAATAAATCCGACACAAAGGTTGTAAAGAATCTGATAGGTAAGTAAATAAAGCAAAATACTATAGTATTATAATAAATACAAAATCCAAAATAGAAAGTAGAACAATAGTGTAAATAGTATTTATAAGCATAAAAGTATTATAATAATAATTTTCTGTATTTATAAGATACACAATATCTTTTGCGTAATAAAATGTTCCAATTCATGGAAGATAGATAATACAATGCATTATCTTTCCAAAAATTGTGAAAGACTTGTGTGATGATTGGTTCCGTCATTTTTAGGGAGGGTCTAACTTCTGATCCAATAAAAAGAAATCTATAAAATCACCGGACTCTATATTCTAGGAACACTAGTATAGATATGTAGTGTCGATAATGCCAGTTCTACATTAATTGCAAGCTGATCATAAATTTGTTGTGACAGCCAATCTGAAGCTTGGATTTTGAAATAAACGTTTCATATTAGCTGTCGCAACAAACTTGCAATCAGCTTGCAACTAATGTAGAACCAGCTTAATGGACAATTGGAACGCAACTTGTGTCGTCGTGTGCACGAATGTGTGTCTAGGAATATTGCAATTGGAAAAAAGGCTCTCATGTCCTTTCTCAGGTTTCTCTCTGCTCATAGACACGCTTATTCCTTAGCGTTGTCTTCTTCCACCATGGCTGATAGTATAGCATAGGAATTTGGAGTAATTTGGAGTCACTTCCTTTGAATTCTTCCACGTTTTAGAATCATTTAATCGGTATGCATTGATATATCGCATTACGTTGTTTCTGTTCCAACTTTTTATATGAGATAAATTATTTTAAAATATTATTATAATAATATTGATATAATTTATTTCGGAAGTATTTTGAAATTTTGGCAATTACGAATTGAATTATAGGTTATAAGTGGAATTAACAGCTTTTACGTTCATGACAATTAAAAGACAATCAATGTGACAGTCAATGTGTAAATTTAATGCATTTTTGCTTCTTCGTATTTTTCTTACTTATTTAGTCTTTATTCAGTTTTTTCTTTTGCTTTTTCAGTTTTCTTAAGTGACACATTTAGGAGCAACATTTTTTTTGCCAAATTTGTTCATTTCACAAAAAAACATCTTTGGTATTTTTTAATCCATTTTTATGATTGTGTATGCTAAACTAAACAATTATTTTATTTTTAATTTATTTTATATTTTTTGTCTACGTCTGTTATTTTATTTTATACCATATGTTTTATGATTTTTATGACTTTTTTTATATGGTTTATAGTTTTGTCCTATAATATATTTGATATATTTCATGTATCAATTTATTTATGATATAGTCAATTTTTAAAATTTTTCTAAATTAGCATATCATTATGCCGCCAAAAAAATCAATGGAGGAGACGGATCGTTTGACCCGTATAGCGATTGTGAATTCTGACAAATGTAAACCTAAACGATGTAGACAAGAATGTAAGAGATCTTGTCCTGTAGTACGAATGGGAAAACTTTGTATAGAAGTTAATCCAAACAGTAAAATAGCAGCCATCTCTGAAGAACTATGTATTGGTTGTGGTATCTGTGTCAAGGTAATTTCATTCTATAATAAAATTATATAATGATTTTATATAATGATATAAAAGACTTTTGATGCAATGAATAACTCTTTCTATTAAACTTTGAGATATTTAGAATGATGATTAAAGAGAAGTACTCAAGATTACTTACGTATAATTATTATCTCGAAATATTAATACAATAATAATAAATAATTTTTAGTATTGATAATGATAAAAGATTGTTTCTTGTAGAAATGTCCGTTTGAAGCGATATCTATTATTAATCTTCCTAGTAATTTAGAGAAGGAAACAACGCATCGTTATTCTAAGAACTCATTTAAGTTACACAGACTTCCTATTCCACGCCCTGGTGAAGTTTTAGGGCTCGTAGGAACTAATGGAATTGGTAAATCGACTGCCCTTAAAATTTTAGCTGGGAAACAAAAACCAAATTTGGGAAGATATTCTGTATGTGTATATTCCTATATCTCATAATACATATAACACATATGTATGTGCATTTATTATTAAAATGGATAATAAAGCAATAGCATGAAAAACTTTTTTATTCAAATAGGATCCACCAGACTGGACAGAGATTTTGAGCCATTTTAGAGGTAGCGAGTTACAAAATTATTTTACAAAAATTTTGGAAGATGATTTGAAGGCTCTTATTAAACCTCAATATGTTGATCAAATTCCTAAAGCTGTGAAAGGTACTGTGCAGCAGCTTTTAGATAAAAAAGATGAATGCAAGAATCAGATGGAAATTTGTGAAATGCTCGGTAAATACGAATTTTTATCTTTTTTTTTCATCATTGTTTTCGTTAAGATTGATTTGAGACACTGATAGAAAAATTTTAATAATCTCTGTTCTATACCTTCATTGATACATATTTTTTTCAGATTTGCTACATATACGTGATCGAGGTATCGAAGCACTTTCTGGTGGTGAACTTCAACGGTTTGCTTGTGCAATGGTATGCATCCAAAATGGAGATATTTTCATGTTTGATGAGCCTTCTTCTTATCTAGATGTCAAGCAGCGTCTCAATGCTGCTGTGACTATTAGGTCTCTTATTCATCCAGACAAGTAAATATTTGTAAAAAGATGATTAATTTTTATTAAATTGTTAATATTTATATAAATTTATTAATTTATAAATTTAAGTTTATAAATTTATTAATTTATAAATTTAAGTTTATAAATTTATTAATTATTTGTTTAATATATCAGGTTCATAATAGTTGTGGAGCATGATTTATCGGTTTTGGACTATTTATCTGATTTTATTTGTTGCCTATATGGAGTTCCTGGGGCATATGGCGTTGTTACCATGCCTTTTTCCGTAAGAGAAGGGATAAACATTTTCCTCGATGGGTTTGTTCCTACGGAAAATTTACGATTTCGTGAAGAATCTCTCGTATTTAAAGTGGCAGAAAGTGCAACTGAGGAAGAAGTGAAACGCATGAATCATTACGAGTATCCTGCTATGACGAAAACAATGGGAACGTTCAAGTTGAATGTCGAGAAAGGGCAATTTACCGATTCGGAAATACTCGTTTTATTAGGAGAAAATGGGACTGGTAAAACAACGTTTATTAGAATGCTGGCTGGTAATTTACCTCCAGATGATGGATCAGGTATGCTTGTATGTGTGAAAGTATAAGTAGATGTAGTATCTGTCATTAGCAGTAGGACTACTTAAAAAGCAGTGTAAATTCTATGACATTTTCGATTAAATAAATGGGATAAAATAAATCTTTATTTACATGATGCTTTATGACGATCTTTTTTTTTATTCAAATTTTTTCTTAAATGTTATTTAAGATTTATATAATAATTCTAACAGTTTGCTTGATATAAATTGTATTAATGAAATTGCTATTTTGCAGAAAGTATTCCTCAATTGCACATCAGTTATAAACCACAAAAGATAAGTCCCAAATCTCAAGGTATTGTCAGGCAGCTATTACACGAGAAGATCCGAGATGCATACGTGCATCCTCAATTTGTAACTGATGTAATGAAGCCTTTGAAGATTGATGACATTATGGATCAAGAAGTGCAAAATCTTTCTGGTGGAGAGTTACAACGAGTTGCATTAGCTCTTTGTCTAGGAAAACCAGCTGATGTTTATTTAATTGATGAACCATCCGCATATTTGGATTCCGAACAACGTTTAGTTGCTGCAAAAGTCATCAAGAGGTATGTAATAAATAAATATTCTTTTTAGAAAGATATGAATTAGTAAATTAATATTAAAAATAATTTATTTCACTTCAGTATATACAATAGCCAAAGAAGAGACTTGATTTACAAAACTTTTTCATTCTTAATTCTCCTACTTTTCCGTCCATATCTCTTATGCCCATTTTACTTACAATATTTTATCTTTCTATCCACCCTTATTCTTTTTTCTTTGTTTTTATTTTTTCTCTTTACTCTATTATCATTGTATTCACAGCTTATCCAATTAACATTAAATACTTCTGAAAAGTTCATAAAATGTTCCTAAAATCCCAAAATAACTTTTTCCCAGATTCTTACTTACGAGTTAATGCCTCTCTGTCGTGACTCTCTTGGTAGAGATGTATTTTGTTCGTGGGTGAGTGATTGTTGTAATATATTGTACTATTCTGAATCTTTTATTGCTATATGAACATTTTGTGAAATTTCTTTTATTGTTCCGGAATATTCGGCACATTGGCAATACAAATCGAACCTTATATATAATTTTTTACAATGCTCCTCAATCCGCATCTGTATACAATATTATATGCTACTATCCTTTTAAATCTCCTTTTTCTCTGTGCTCCTTGTTTCATTTACTTCCTCTCTCTCTCTCTCTCTCTCTCTCTCTCTCTCTCTCTCTCTCTTTCTCTCTCTCTCTCTCTCTCTCAACACTTTATCTCTAGTTTTTCAGTTTTCTTGGCACCTCTTTTTTCATTTCTCTTTTCCTCATGATCTATTTAATATTTTTCCTTCCTTCTTGAAAATTTTTTCTTTATCTAGTAAATGAATACTATAAAAATTGCAATTTTTATATTTCAGATTTATATTACACGCAAAGAAAACAGGATTTGTAGTAGAACATGATTTCATCATGGCTACGTACTTAGCTGATCGCGTGATAGTATTTTCTGGTACACCGTCTTTAGCAACCACTGCTCATAGTCCTCAATCTTTGTTAAATGGTATGAATAGATTTTTAGAATTATTGGGTATCACTTTCAGAAGAGATCCCAACAATTTTAGACCAAGAATCAATAAGAATCAATCGGTAAAGGTATGTATAACTTTAGTTGATATAAATTTCTCTAAGATAGAATTTATATTCTATTTATTTTTGATACTTTTTGAAAACATTAATAATTATAACATAAATTACAATTTGATTAGTAATATAAAATATATTTTTAAAGAATATTCTCTATGCATTTTATTATCCAAATAATTAATAATTAGTTCCTTTTTATTTTTTATTTAAAAATATATATGCGCATACACGTATTAAAAAAAAAGTAAATTGCATTACTTAAAATACATCTTCCTGTATTTTAAGAGACACAAATTTAATCAACTTCTTTTACAGGATTTGGAACAGAAAAGAGCTGGTCAATATTTCTTTTTAGAAGAATAAAATATACCTTGTCGTTAGTGCAAGTTGAATGACGGCACATATAAGTGTTAAGGAAATTTTTTAATCTTTATACTTTTTAAATACCAGGAATATGAATACACAATATATTTCGTAATAGAATATTGATGCTATACATTCTATGTGATTGTCTGGAATATTGTTTAATAACAATGTTATTTAGCAAGGAAAATAATTATATTATTGTGCAAATAACGTAAAATATATTACATAACATAATTTAATAAATATGTAGCGAAGATAAAGAAATCAAGAATGTATTATAAAAAAAGTATATTTGGCACATTATAAAATATGCATGTTTCTAATAAGATTCTAATTATGAGCATATTTACATGTATGTTGTTATAACAATGGAATAATATTAAACTGCAAACAATATAATAACAAACTTGTCAAATCATTTTACTTTAAATAACGATTATTGAAAGCGTAATGTTGATAATGTTGATAATAATATCAATGGAGCCAACATAAAAAGAGAAAATAATAGCTGTATTCATGCCAAATCAGAGAAGAACTTATGCCCGTATTCACAGTCAGGCCTTATATTTAAGGCTTCCTTAAATTTATCTTCAGATACTGTACGAATTATTTCATTTTTGGCTGCTGAGTATCTAAAGATAAATTTAAGGAAGTCTTAAATATAAGGTCTGACTATGAATACGAGCATTAGGTACCTATTATGGAAATATTTGAAATGAATTCTGATCGGAATTATTCAATTATTCCTTACACTTTTATTGTGTCTTCTAGGGAAAACAGAATAATTCCAATTGGAATTAATTTCGACATATTTCATAATAATAAATAGGTTCATATATATCCTGAGAATGGTTTTCCTAAAATTAGAAGTTTTTCTAAGTTCAAAGGGATGAAATGGAAAAATCGATCCACATTTAATAATTATACACTTTAGCACAATCACCTCAAAAATCAAAATAAAATTAGGCTTATTCGTGCGTTTTTGCATGAAATAAAAGAATTTGGTACAAAAATGTTCTGCTCTGCGATACGAGATATTAAGCCGGTTCTACATTAGTTGCAAGCTGATCGCAAGTTTGTTACGACAGCCAATATGAAGCTTTGATTTCAAAATGTGAGTTTCAGATTGACTGTCGCAACAAACTTGCGATCAGCTTGCAACTAATGTAAAACCTGTTTTAAGCATTATTATAGCCGTAGCACAGATTCTTGCATAATTTATAGTGCATGAAGGAATCAACCAATTGAAATTCTTCTTTTCATGGAATGTGTCACGTCCGCAATAACTTTATTTTTGTCCAAACTGACTTTTCCGAATAAATTTATCGAATCGATGTTGAATCGACATCGATGTCGATTTCATTATCATTTCTAATTGGGCAGACCTTATATTTAAGGGTTCCTTAAATTTAAGGCTTCCTTTAGATACTCTATGAATTATTTCATTGGTTGCTGAGCACCTAAAGATAAATTCAAGGAAGCCTTAAGAACAAAATCTGACTGTGAATACTCAAGTCAGAAATAATTTCTCGAAAAGACGCCGTTTCGATGTCGTTGGATTTTTGGCTCTAATTTCGATTAATTTTCGAGTTGGAAATAAAATCTTGAATTAATGTAATCAACATAAAAATATACTATTAGTGTCACTAATGCAATAAGTAAATTCGACAAGTAGTGTCACTAATAGTAATAGTGATGGAGAAAATTCATTAAAATTTCATTAAAATTTTATTGTGGAAATAAGTATTATTGATCATATTTCAGAGAATACGCGACAAAATTATAATAAAAAAAATTTATTTTATGAATTCGAGAACTAATTTTATTTTAATTTTATGATGCACCCATGCGCGATCACCCATCCGAACTTGCATTTACCATATTTCATTTCTGAATGATCATACGGAAACTATAATGCTAATGAACACCTGTAATGCTAATGGATGTATAGTTGTAACATATTTGTTCAAAGATGTTGTGAAAGAAGCGGAACACATAAAAAAAATATAATTAATGTTAAATATAGTAATAATGTACAAATGATGACATCTATGATAATAACTTGTTTTTAATAATACTATAAAATATTATTTTTATTAGCTGAAATAATAC
>NW_017259190.1:4930228-4937770 GCF_001594045.1 Atta colombica
TGTATAAGCTTAAATCCACTTTTTGCTTATAGGTGGCATTATGAGCGTACAAAGATACCCTGGGCACACAACACACTTTTTTTATGTGTTTGACATCTGTCAACATTACCAGCACATCATCAGCAATTTCATACAACAACATACATTTTTTCTTTCGTAACCATGTCTAGTTTTTTGCTAAAAGAAAAGCATATGCAGAATGCTTTGCTTTTCTGTTTCAATTTGAAGAAATCGGCTGCCGAATCGCATCGAATGCCTGTGGAGGCCTATGGCGAAAATGCTTTATCGGAAATAACGTGCAGAGATTGATTTCACCGGTTGAATGACGACAATTTTGACCTGACACAGGTCAGTGACAAGAAGTGTGAAAATCGGCCAAGAAGATTGAGGACTGTCAATTGCAGACTCTTTTGGACGAGGACGATACCTAATCGCAAAAAATGCTTGCTGAGCAATTGAGTGTTTCTCAAGCAGCCATTTCCATGCGGCTACATGCCATAGGGAAGGTTCAAAAGATTGAAAAATGGGTGCCGCATGAACTGAACGATAGGCCGATGGAGTGACGCCAAAAACACATGCCAAATTCTGCTTGCCAGACAAAAAAGAAAGTCATTCCTGCATCGGATTGTGACAGGCGATGAAAAGTGGATCTATTTTCAGAATCCTAAACGCAAGAAATCTTGGGTTGATCCCGTCCAATCATCAACATCTTCCTCAAGACCAAATCGCTTCGGACGAAAGACGATGCTGTGCGTTTGGTAGGATCAGGAGGGTGTCATCTACTACGAGCTGTTAAAACCTGATGAAACTGTCAATGCTCACCACCAACAACTGATCAAATTGCACCGTGCTCTGCGTGAAAAAAGGCCGCATTATCAGAAAAGACATGACAAGCTGAATTTCCTCCACGACAACGCACCATCGCACACGTCAACAATGATCCAAAACTACTTGGAGACACTCAACTGGGAAGTGCTACCCCATCCCGCTTACTCACCAGACTTGGCACCTTTTGACTATCACCTGTTTTCGTCGATAGATCACGCGCTCGCTGAGCGGCACTTCGATTCTTACGAAGACGTCCGAAAATGGCTTGATAAGTGATTTGCCTCGAAAGATGAGGAATTTTTTTGGCGTGGTATACACAAATTGCCCAAAAGATGGGAAAAATGTATAGTTAACGAGGGCAAGTACTTCAAATAAATTTGTTTTTGCTTCCTAGGAAAAAAAATGTATTTTTCTGACTAAAAAACAGCGGATTTAAGCTTATACACTCTTATATATATATATATATATATATATATATATAGATGTGTATTTTTTACTCTAATAAATTTTTTAATACCAAATATTATAATTACTGGAAGTAGTTTTATGTTACGTCATATATCGTCATATACTATTGGGTCCTATGGTTGTCCGGAAAGTTCGTGCCGATTTTGAAAGAAAATTGAAACGCAGAAGATTTAAATTTTAGTATACATTTATTAAATTTAAATCTTTTGCGGCACGAACTTTCCGGACAACCCAATACTACAATAGTAACACTATTGCATTGACACTATTGTGTATCAGTAGTAATACTACACTAGTAATATTTTTATACTTCCAAATGATATTGGAAACTTGTATGATAGATCAACATTTAAATTTCATTAATTTAAAAATCGAGATCGTATCGATATCGATTCAAACTAGAATTAGTTTAACTAGACTATAGAGTCGATGATATTTTTCCTTGATTTTGTGCTCATTCATGGTAAGAGACTGCTAATAGATTGTCAGCATTTATGGTAAAAGACATTATTTCCTGAAATTCCTCAATACAAAAATGAGTAATAAGATTATATTAAATAAATTACAAAGTACAAATAAAAGTAATGTTATTCAGCAGGAGTAGAACAATAAAATAAGATACAAAGAATTATTAGAAGAAAAGATGTAAACTTTATCGACGATTGTAAAAAACATTCCGATTCATATAAAAAAATTCCACAATATTCTAAAAAGTTATAAAATTATCTATAAATTCTGAAAAATTTTGAGAAAGCTTTTATTAGAGCGATATTGCAATTGTCGAAATGAAAGCGAAAAAAATGTCGATTCGATATTTGAATGAAAATATTCAAAATATAAGATTACGTATCACAAATTTATACCAAAAATGTTAAAAATATATCAAACTCTTATTGTACTCTCTACATACGTAATTTTTTATCATTAGAAAATATTGAAATTTCGTTGCAAGTTTCGAATCGATAACTTTTCCATCATAACGATGTTGAAACGACGTCTTTCGAGAAATTATTTCTGACTAGGATATTAGGGAATTCGTGTGAAGTTGGACCACCAACTTTTGAGAAAATTAATTTTCAATAGCTCATTCGATTGCTTATCGTTTGTTTACATTTAGGCATACTTTAAATTTTCGTTTGCACACTTCAAGTAAGAAAGTTATTTAAAAAAAAAACAATTTTGGGGAGGGCTAACTTCACTAGCCCTCCAACTTCGAGCAAACTAGTTCGAAAAGATTTTAATCGATAGATTTTCGTTTGCATTCCGAAACTAGTTGATTTTTCATTTGCACACTTTTAGTTAAAAAGTTATTAACATTTAAAGTTTCGAGAAGGGTCTAAAGCGGAAAATAGGTTCAAATCGCACCTACTATGCTCAAAATGTATGAATCGATTTCGTTTGCATATTACGAAACAGGACGATTTTTGTTTGCACATCTTTGGTTAAAAAGTTATTAACATTTAAAGTTTTGATAAGAATCGAAAGTAGCAAATATGTTTACCCCAATGCGGAGGAATTTTAATTTTTTTTTTATTTTATATTCTGGAAGTACTTGTCATGATCGGCATTCATCTGGTGTCGTTGGCCCGCTAGCGGCGTTATTTGGAACTAAAATTTTTTTTTTACGGAATCGTCAAGTACCAATTCGCGCTCATCCGTTGGTCCCGTCTCTCTCCAACCCGCCATTCAAAAGTTAGCCATATTTAAATTAGGTAAATTTGGCATCCAAGTTGTAACTTCGCAACGGAGATTAGTAGTAGAACTTTGTTCTCCTCATAAAAGACATACAAAACTGTTACGTATCGCACTAAAAACCCCAGAGAAGGGCCGTTTTGAATCCTTGTTCTTAACAAAACTTAATATCTAATTTATATCTATATCTATATATCACTACGTGTATACTTATTATATATGTATATCTATATACACTTAAAACTAGGCTAGACTTAAATTTTTTTTGGTTTTAATTTTTAATTTTTTTTGCATTTTAGTTTTTAATTTTTTTTTAGCTTTTTTAATTTTTGTCTATTAACAGTTAGTATTGGCCGCGTGCCCAGGACTTGATGAATTGCATCAATTCAGCATTTTGCTCGTAGAATTCGTTCGTACCTTTCAGAATCTGTCTGATTTTGTTTTTTTAGTTGGTTCGCCATCTTGTCTGGAAAAACGTCTGATCTGGCATCGATCAATGTTTGCCGTTCTTGACATTGGTGATGTTAAATGTTTCCTACGCGTGATTTAACATTGTGTCCTGTACGATGGATGCGTGATGCGCTGTGATGCGCTGCGGTGGAACGTATGGTGCGGGGCGTTCCGACGACGATTAGGCGGTTGGGGATTTCGCGCCGGACGTCGACGGAAGAAATCCATCAGTGAATTTCGATGAAATGGATCGTTTCGTACGAATTCGGCATTTATTTTTCGTTGAACGTCTCTCGATGAGATCGTATCGGAGATGTCTTTTCTCCCAAAAAAGCCCATTATCAGCGATTGAGTGGCTATTCACGCCGATCTTCTCAACGGTGTTACTCTCGAGGATATGGTAATGGGACTGCTCAATACGCGCCTCTTGATTGACGTCGGTGAAAGTGATGGTGGGAGGCGTTGGTGGTTGTGGCTGAGCCGCCTCGACTATTGGTTCGTTCGATGGTCGAAAGTAAGACGCGCACTCAATGCCTAACAAGGCTTTTCTTTTTTGGTTGACTCACTGAACATCCCGTTCTTATTGCAATTGTTCTCAAGGAATAAATTGTTTGTGCGTCATTGCGACGTGTTTGATCAGACAGCAGTATCCAGTTGTTGACATTTTTCTGGTACAGCCTAAGTAATCCTATTGAGAAAATATCAATTTTGTAAATATTGAGTGTGGGAAAAAGTTCATGGCGTTTTTCCCGCTAAATTGCATTAAATGCTCAGCAGTCGGCAACTACTAATCGCATTGGCAACATTAGACACGTGCGTTTAAAAAGTGACATTTTAACCTTTGTTTTGAGCCGAAAAAGATTGAAATCGGTGAAGTGAATCAAAAGTTATTGTATTTTGAAAATGGAAATAAATAAGGAAAAAATTCGTTACATTTTGTCACTACGATAAAGGCAAGAATGCTGCACAGGCTTGTGAAAAAATTTGCGCTATTTACGGTGAAAATACTTTATCAATCTACTCTACTCTATCAAAATTAGCAGCACGGAAATGGTTCGCTCGCTGGAAATTTCGATGTGAAAGATAAACCTCGCTCCGGTCGACCAATTACTGAAAAGTCCGATGAAATCATGGTAAAAGTCGACCATGATAAGCATGATGAGCACCCTCAGACTATCATTTGTTTAGGTCTCTGCAGAACTCTCTTAATGGTGTAAAGCTAGCTTCAAAAGAGGTCTGTGAAAATCACTTGAAGCAGTTTTTCGATCAGAAACCACAGAAGTTCTATCGCGATGGAATTATGGCTCAGCCCAAAAATGGCAAAATATTATAGAAAATAATGGAGCATATTTGGTTTAAATAAATTGATTTCAATACTCTAAGAAAAACACTTTAATTTTATTAAAAAATCGCCACGAACTTTTTCCCAATAGTTCTTGATGAGTCGCACGAATTGTGCATTGTCGTTGACGCGTATATTGGTGGAAACTCTTGCGAATGTCGTTTGCGGATCGAGGGCAATGAGTTGCGCCAAGTGATGGGCAGTGATGCTTCTTGAAAGTTCTTGAAAGTTGTGCGCTGGAAAAATGATCTTCGTTCTTCTCGCACATGAGTTGTAAGTATTCGAGGGAGACTACTCGATTTCAATTGTCCCAGTAACAACTGTCACTAGCGTCCACGTTGGCGGAGTCGTTTGGTAGGTAGTCGTAACGTTCACGTTGCATATGCCATACGGTAAAGAGGAAGCGTATCGCATATCTCTCGCGCGTGTAACGCGATCCGGAATGGCGCAAATAACGTTCCACGCGCACCGTATCACGCGTAATTTCGTGTAACAAATTTTTTTCGCGTAAATCGTGTAGTGTGTATTGTCGTTTAGATCGTCGTAGGGACGTATTCGATCGGCCGACAATGAGCTCATTTCGGTGTATAGCAGAATATGTGTCGCGCCACTTCGAAACTGTATCTGGTGGTCATGCCGTGCACACAGTACATTAACCGAAATTCCGTTCTTATAACAGAGCGGACGAAGCGCGCGTCTATGGGGTGTCGGTTGTCGAGAAGCGAAGATAAGAGTCTTATTTCACGGCCGACATTGGCGTCCACGTAGGAGCGTCAATAGTATAGGGTCTTTCAATAGGGACGCTCGAAATTTCTTAGATCATAGTAGCCATGTTGTTAAAGTGACATCTGTCAAATTGGTTACGAATTGTTTAGTAGTGTATGGCAAATCACCATGGAAGGTCATAGTGTTGAGCAACGTGTGCAAATCACATAAAATTTTATTATCAAAATCAGTGCTCCGTTCGAAAAACGTTCCATGCATTACGTGATTTTTATCCTCGCCACAACTGTCCTGTAGAATCGACTATTCGACGTTTGGTGGTCAAATTCGAGTCAACCGGTTCGATAAATAAGCCAACACCGAAACGCAAGGTCTGCTGAAAATATCGCTGCTGTGCATGAGAGTGTACGGGAAAACTCAAGGCGGTCAATTTCTCTTCGTTCACAAGAACTTGGCCTATCTGTGACTTCAACTTGGCGAATTTTGTATCGGGACTTGGGTCTGCACGCCTATAAAATTCAACTGACCCAGGTTACTTAAGGTAAACGACCATGGACAACGCCGTGTGTTCGCTGATTGGGTTCTGGAGCAGTTGAGAATTAATCCAAATTTCGTCAAACAAATTATCTTTAGCGATGAGGTCCATTTTTAGATGAATGGATGGTGAACAAGCAAAATTATCAAATTTGGGACGATACCAATTCATGCGAGATACACCAGCTCCAAATGCATCCCGAGAAAGTCACTGTTTGATGCGGACTTTAGTTTGGCGGAATAATCGATCTGTACTTCTTCCAAAACGAAGCGTTGCCATAACCATCAACGGCGAGCGCTACAGATCGATGATAAGCTTCTTATGGCCTAAAATGGATGATATGGATATCGATAACATGTGGTTCCAACAGGATGGCGCTATATGACACACACCGCATGCCACGATGGACATTCTGCACAAGTGATTTGAAGGCATGGTTATCACGGGCGGCAGCGATGTGAACTGGCCACCAAGATCGTGCGATTTAACGCCTTTAGACTACTTCTTTTGGGGCTATCTTAAATCGCAGATCAATATGAATAAACCGCAAATTGATGCTTTCAAAGACAACATAACAAATGCCATCCAGCAAATTCAGCGAGATTTATGCGAGAAAGTTATCGAAAATTGGAAAGCCCAAATACGTGTTACCAAGCGAAGCCGTAGCGGATATTTGAGCGACATTATATTCCATACTTAATGCCATAAAATATTCTTTCAAATAAAAAAAAATTGAGTGGGTTTCACACATAACTTGTTTACATTTAAAAATCGAGTGTCCTTATTGAAAGACCCTTAATATTCGCTATAATAGAGCACGTCGTTGCCGAGCATCTATGTTGTGCACGCGGTATAGATGTCTGGGTCGAAGACGAAAAATGAACCTCCAATTCGTCACTAATTGACTCTTGGAAGAGACGGCGGTCAAACATTAACACATCTTCGATGCGGAGTCTATGATACCTCCTTACGTGATTAACTGAGTATGCGATGCTGTGTCTTAGGTGCTGTCTCGTTGTCTCTGAGACGATAGATCTCATTGCCCGTGGCCCGTAGGTATCCATTGCACCATACATCGCGTATGCCGCGAGAAGCCCGGAGTCGGCCGGTCTGTCGGATTTAGCTGCGATGGAGTACGCCTGTAAATGTGTGACGCGATGATCCACTATGACGGGAAAAGAGTGACACCAACAATAGCCGGGGCTCGCCGAAACAGTATCTGTTGGTGCGAAATTGGCAGAGATAAATCGTTTTTCAAAAGAGTTGATCGATGTTGTTGACGCACTCTAACTTTACGACTATTGGATCGTCGCCATCGAAACGCAGGATGTCCACCATGTGTTGAATAACGTCGATGTGGCAGTAGTCGACGGCGTATCGTTCAGGTTAGGTTAGGTCAACACAGGTCAGGACAGGTCAGGTCAGGACGGGTCGGGTCGGGTCAGGTCAGGTCAGGTCGGGTCGGGACAGGTCAGGTCGGGTCAGGTCGGGTCAGGTCGGGTCG
>NW_017259191.1:0-17520 GCF_001594045.1 Atta colombica
CCATATATTTTTCTTTTTTTTTTGTAAAATTATTGTTTAATATAAAAATAATAATAATGAGAAAACATTAAAAACATGATTAAGACTTCTGAGTAGTCAGACATTAAATTTATTCGCGTTGCATATGCATTTAATATGCTCCAACATGTTCATCTACATACAATATTACAATAGCATCTATTCATTTCAACCTGATTTATATTATTAATTGTTAATTTGTCTTCTTTTATGATAATTTTCATGTTTCATACATGCATGTAATCATAATGACTTTGCTGCGCTTGTTTTAGTCAGGATACTACCATGTCTCCACTACCATGTCTCCACTTATTCAAATAATTTAATAAATAATTTAGTAAATCATAAGTAATAGTACATATCACTAATGATAAGATTTTGGCCTCTAGTACTCTAACGCGTTTTATTCATTTAACTTTTTCCTAATCAAATGACAACACGCTCGATGAATTTTGGCACGGAATGAGCGAGAAAGCGAGAGAATCACGATTGTCAGGTTTCAACTGAAATGCTGTATCTCGAAAGCTTATGCACTGGAAATCCTATGGTCTCTCTAAAATTGATAATTTCAATAGAAATTTGCAAGTTTTGTATTACTGGCGTAATCAAAATTATATAGCTTCTCAAAAAAAAAAGTCATTAGATTTTTCATCCTTCTGGAGATTTCTTTTCAGAATTCGAAAAATTTTTTAATCCCCGCTCGGTAAAAAATTTTTAATGTACAAATATATAAATGTATATAAACACATATAAATATGTATAAATATATATTCATTCATTCGATGGCGCAACTTCCCAAAGTCAGAACAGGATCTATCTCTCGTACGTACGCCTATGGTGCGCTCACACATTATACACAGCATACATATTTTATTTATAATCATATAATCATTTTTATTTATACATATTGTATTTATACATAGTAATATATGTTTAAATACATCTATATGTTAATTTAATAAAAATTTTTCGGCCATTTATGCACATTATCATTTCCTTAAAAAATGCTCAACATTCAAAGCAATTAATCGGAGATTTTCATCATCTACCGGAATGCCAAAGAATTGTGCAAAAAATCGGAAACTCTGACAGAAAACTGCAAGAAAATTGACAATCATGGAGAGAATCCGTTCTTCTCTGCGCTGAACAACGAGACAGCTCAAAAAAACATCTATTCTCCTCACTGTATTCGCTTGTTTCAAGCGACTGAAAATGCTTTCTCATCAATTTCGACCGCTCGGCGTACATCAATAAGGGGCGAGGAGTATTCTAGATAACATATAAGTTTTAATAAATTGTGGTAATATGATTAATCATAAACAATTAAATATTTCGTAAACTATTGCATTTTCACATGATTTATACTATTCTGGATTAATGGGAGGAATATACTATTACCAGAATTTATTAAAAGTTATATGTTATCTAGAATATTTCTCGCCCCTTATTGATGTACACCGAGCGACTGAAATTGGCAAGAAAGCATTTTCGATCACTTGAAACAAGAGACTAGTGTGAGAAAAAGTTGTCTTGTTCACTCTCTCGGCGCGCCAAAGGCGAACAGTGCGAGCACACATACATGGGTTCGTGCTTGAATGTGTTGTTACCGGTTTTGCTAGATCGCCGTCTTTCGGTGTCGCCTATTAACGTAGAGTTCTTGGCTGAATAGTCAAGAACCTTAAAAAATAATTTATTCTTATATAGTTTTCTGGAATTATTTTTTAAAATCAGTAACGAGTAACGAATAATAAATTAGGGGTCATAGGTCCCGTCTAGAAATCCTCTAATAAGAGTCTGGTCAGTTTCTCCTCTCAGTTTGTGATTGATCCGACATTTATCATCCATTCCCACAAATTTTTTTAAATCCAAATTTGTAAAAATTAATTCGTAAAAATTAAAGTAGAATCAATTAAATTAAAGTAGAATCAATTAAAATTTTTATTTTTATTATTATTTAACTTATGTTTTTTAACATTAATTAATATTAAATATTACATTAATATTAAATATTTTCTATAATAATTTTTATATGTACGTAAAAAAATGTTGAAAAATGTCTTTAATTTAAAATAAAAAATAACAAATAAATAAGTATTATAGATATATTAAAAATATAAAAAATTTATAAGAAATTAAAAATTAAAAAATTTTAATAATAATTCA
The DNA here is from genome assembly GCF_001594045.1 of Atta colombica. Taxonomy (NCBI): domain Eukaryota; kingdom Metazoa; phylum Arthropoda; class Insecta; order Hymenoptera; family Formicidae; genus Atta; species Atta colombica. The sequence continues at coordinate 2,182 of NW_017259191.1, forward strand.
ATTAAATAAATAATATAAATAAACAATAAATGCTTTAAAATTCTTAACATAAAAAATACATAAGTAGCAATACTAATGTACATAAGTAGCAATAGGGAATAAATATACGTTATTCCCTATTATTCCCTATATATAACAGTTTTTGTAATTCTCAAAAATACATTACATTCTCAAAAATACGTATGATGTATTAAAAACTACTTATTTTGATATAGGAGTATTTTGTTCATGTTTCTGAATATCAAGTAGAAATAGACTTCTGTGTCAATTTGTTTTTGTATTTAAATGCATAATAAAAATGTATTATTCCTTTAACGCATAATAAAAATAACTATTCCTTTACTTAAATGCATAATGAAAATACATCATATTTTTACTTAAATGTATGATGCATGGCCATGGATTTGTTGTCATATTACAATTAGATACATTTTTACGTTTTTTAAATTTTAATCTTAGAGTAGCAAATTTTTTATACAATTTTGTACGCAAATAGTGACAATTTGGAATGTGATCTGCTAGAATAGCGTTAAATTTTTCAAACAAAAAATTTTATAAATTTACATTAGGCATCATGTGAAACTAAAGGCTGTAATGCCTATAAATGCTTTCTAATTTTAAAAAAACTTTAAATGTTGCTAAGTTAATAGAAAATAATATATTTGCATTATAACATTTAACTAGTTTACAAAATGTAAATTTTCTTTTGAACCAACAGATCATATGCAATCAGAACATGTAATACATATATTTTTTACACAATAATCTGCAATATTAGGTGTAGTAAAAAGAAATCCATTATTTTTGCAAGAAATTAAAAAATAATGGATTTCTTTTTACTACACCTAATATTAAGGAATTCATTTCCTTATTATATGTTATTATTTTTTTTAAACTCAAGAAAAGGAATGTTATTTAAAGTAGATGAAATAGAATCAGATATATCTTTTGTACGATTTTTTGTTAAATATTCTAGCCAGTAAGATATTCATTGTCATCGTATTCATAATTTCATGTTCTTACTTCTTTCATGTATATATGCTATAGCGATAAGTTTTTAAATTATTTTTTAATTGCAAACAATCTGAAATTACATTTTTACAAAAATGAATGTAAGTTCTCTATGCAATCTTGCGTGAACCGAGCAGTAAGTACGAATTGAAAATTATGATCTTCTAAAAGATATTGTACAAGATCAATAATCGATGTCGTAGAAAGTATTATTCCTCTTAGTATAGATTTAAATATATCTTTCTTACCAATTTTTATTTTTTCAAAAAGAGCAATTATTTCACATAAAAAAATAACACTCGAATCATATTTTTCTTTGTTTTTTAAACTTAAAGCTATATTATAATTTCTCAAGATCAATAATGAAAACTATTTTGATATATTTTTAACAAACCATGCAGTTGTCAAAAATTCCGGGTTACAATTTTCGTCCGATAAAAATTCTAATGATGAATTAACATCTATTAGAAACACATTCTTTGCTTTATTTATCCTCATTTTACTGAAAGTATTAGGATTTTTAATATTATTAATATTTAATTTGGATGTTAAAAGGAAATCTAAATCTTCTTGAGATTTAATTAAATTAATAAAATGAGCAATTTCAACTTGGTTAGAAGGTAAGTTATATTTTATTATCAAATCTTGGGGTAAGGTAAAAAATTTGTTATTTATTAATAATTCTTTTAGGTTCTTTAACAAATGTGATACATCCGCAAATAAAATATAAGCGCTTAGGATCAGACGGATGTGATAATTTTTAAGTTCCGAATACCGTCCTATATTTATTCCACATTTCCACAATTTCATATTTCCAGGACCCATGTCGGAGGTTACAAAGTGAAGATCAATTTTTTCAGCTTTGTCTATTATCTGAAAAATTAAATCTTTCAAAACTTCTTCTGTTAAACGTCACCTGTAAAGAAGTAACCTACAAATATGTTTCCATCTACTAGCTATACCTGTAATCATAAATGTTAAAAGATGTGTAGCAATACCTTTGTCATTAGGAAATGTTATGTTCCCAAGCATTGTGCTGACGGATCAAAAATAGTTTTCGGAGTTATATTCATTTCGTCTAAAACTAAGCTGCATTCTTTATCAACATTCTCGAATGAAGAAGATTGAGTTTTAAATTTTAAAAACTTAAAAATCTCATTTGAAATGTCATTTTTAAATTTTAATTTTTCTAATTTTCGTAACGAATTTTAAAATGCGGAAACTTGGAAATTCCTTGCTAAAAAAGTTCTTCGTAGTGCCACAAGTTAATTTGAGTTTTAGAGCTCGTTGAATTGTATCATTTGAACATTTTGCATTGCTTTTTTTTGCAAATAGAACCTGAATTTGATTATCAGTAAATAGTTTCTTTAAAGTTACTTTATATTTATCGTTGTTAATTCTTTCTCGCAATAATCGATTCTTATATTTCATAATTTCAAATTTTTTGCGTAAGCGAATTAAATTGAGTTTTATTACTCTATATTTTTTGTAAGTGCGTGATTCATTGCTTGTCAATGTACTAGGTCCCACATTTTCATCTCTAGTCATCTATAAATATAAATTAACTATAAATTAACACATAATATAATAATTGTAAATAATTTAAATATAATTAATTTCTAATAATTTAAATATAATTAATTTCTAATAAATAAATAAATCTAGACTGCTAAATAAATCAAATAATTTGAAAGAACCGAAAACGGTTGATAGATTAATAGTCGGGAGCAGATCTGGATCTTATTTCGACATTGTGGACATCATCTTTTTGTTGAACATTTTGTACATCAGCTTTTTCAGATGTAGAATCGAGATATTCACTTATCATCTACAGTTGTTCGATAGCGCAGATAGTTGTTCAATAGAGAAAACTAAAAACGCCACGAACTTTTTCCCACACTCAATTATTTACTTTCTAAAATAGAAGTGGATCTGTATTGTCTGGCGACTCAGCAAACGAGAATGGATTAAAATGGATTAAAATGGATTAAATTTTTGAATGATTGAAATTTTTTTCTATCCGAATGCGTATTTTAAAAAGCGAACTTTTTTTTTATTTACTTTTTTTTATTTAATTGGATTCAATTAGATTCAATTACATTCAATTGGACGCAATTGGATTGAAAAACTGCATTTCTTATTTAAAATTTTGAATTGAACAGTATTCACAATGTATGTGTTGTGCACAGAAAAAGCTAATATTATTTTTAGATTGGAAAGAGATATGCTCCATGCAATTCATGTATGAATAAAAATTCAGAATTGAAAAGCATTCACTTTAACATTCGTGAATCAATATTTCTGAAAATCTGAATCCATTTCAATTCATTTCAATCAATTCTCGTTTGCTGGGGAATTATTTCTCTCCAAAAATTATCGTTTACATATAATTACATCAGCTAAAACACTTTAGACTTCTCTTTATTTCTTTGTTCTGTGAAATGAAAAGAGAGATTTCTTCGGAGATGAAGTAATTGATTTATTTTGATTTAAATTTATCTTCATCTTCTTCATTTCTTGTTCCAGAAATATTGCTGCTTGATTAGCATTTTTAATCTGTAATCTATAACTTTTTTAATAATAAATTTTAATAAATTTTAATAGGTGTACAACTTTGCCATTTCCGCCATTTTTTTCGAAATTCGAGGCTTTATTGTAAAAAACTTATACATTTATGATTCAAAGTATTGTTCATCGCTGGCCACTACTTTCTTCCATTTTTCGGGTAGCGTACGAATCCCGCGTCGAAAAAACTGGTCATCTTTTGAGGCTCTCCACGAATCGATCCAATTTTTTACTTCTTCATAAGACCGGAAGTGCTGGTCAGCCAGGCCGTATGCCATTGATCGAAACAAGTGATAGTCAGAGGGAGCAACGTCTGGAGAATACGGAGGGTGGGGTAGGACTTCCCATTTCAACGTTTCCAAGTATGTCTTGACCACTTTCGCAACATGAGGTCGAGCATTGTAATGCTGCAAAATCACTTTATCGTGTGTCTCGTTGTATTGCAGTCGTTTGTCTTTCAATGCTCGGCTCAAACGCATCAATTGCGTTCGATACCGATCGCCTGTGATTGTTTCAGTCGGTTTTAACAGTTCATAATACACTATGCCGAGCTGGTCCCACCAAATACAGAGCATGACCTTGGAAAATCACTCAAAATCACCGTTCTTGAAGCGTTGAAACCACTCACGACACGTTCTTTCACTAATAGCGGCCTCACCATAAGTATTTGAGAGCATTCGATGAGCCTTAGCCACAAATTTCTTCTATTGAAGCAAAAAATTAAAACTTCCCGCAAATGACGAGAATTTGGCATAAACTGACATTTTCAATCGAGAATAATTTTTTCTTTATGCAGACACAAATCGACTAATGTTTCTATGGGGTTATGTTGACAGATGCCCAAGTTTATTGTATGACGTCTATGATCTATTTATTTCGACCACTACTTACCGCTAAAGCCATCTATAGGAAAACGGCGGAAGCAAAGTTGTACCTAATAAATATTATAAAGAGTGGTCAGACCAAAGAGAAACCTGAGAAAGCTATGGTGGCCTTTTTCGTGACAGGCGAAAGTCACCGTACGATAACGATACCAACATCAATTTTATAAATTGATGTGAACTACGTTTTACATTTTGGTCACTGTCAATAAAATCGTAGTGTCGATAAATGGATTTGGTGCTACATTCACAAACTGTGAATAAAGATAATATTAATTTACAAAAAAATGTTTCTTTTAATCAGATAAGGTTCTTTTTTTTATAGATTTTTTATAGATTTTTGGATTCTGAAAACGATGCTGCAAGTTAAATTTCTAGCGCGTCAGATTTTTTAAATAACTGAGATTTAATGTGCAAAAATGGCTCTTTTGTTATATTTAAAATGTTCTTGTAAAAAAAGATTAACGAATTCTCGAAATTGTAATCAGAAGTCATGAATGTATTGTTCATCCTCTATAAAATGTATGCTTTTTCTCTCAATATCTCAATATCTTACTTTTTATTCATGTTATAAAAGATTCAAGTACAGAGTTTTTCTAAGATAATAAATTTTCCGTCTTTAACAATGAAATCATTATACTTATAATTTCTAGTTTGTGACTATCGACACACAATGTAATTTAGCGTTAGATTCCGCTATCTATATATATATATACACACATATATATATATATATATATATATATATACACATACGTATATACATATAGTACCACACATACACCCACGCGCGTACACATTTCTAAAAAAAGATTTTATGATTTGTATATATTTCTCGATAGCCACAAATTTGTATCTTAGAAAAATCCTATATTTAAATTCTTCGTTGCACATTTTTTATTTCAGTACTTTATATATAAAGTATATAAGGTATTTAATAATTGCATTGATTGGAGATGCGGCTATTCTCCAACTGAAGAAAAAGTCATAATTTAGATCAACATTAAGGTATTAAATTTACAAATGAAATTCTAATTTTTTAAATACATCGAAAAATAATATTTTAAAGTAAATATGATAAGTTTGTTCCGTTTGATACAACAAAAGTTTGAAATCATTTAGTTAAATAATTAGAATAAAAGACGCATAAAACAGAGCATATTCATTATCAATCTTCTTCAAGTCAAAGTAAATTTTGATCTATTTTGATTATTCGAAAAATATAATAGACAAAGTTAAATAGCTATATTTTTTTAACTATTAAAAATTATTGATATATGTGAAATTCCTCCTTTCTTTTCTGGAAGCCAGCAAAGTTTCGCTGGCGAAGTTATTCCCTATGCCGTGAATAAAGGAGCGTTGAACAAGCAATTCAAAAAATTGACCAATCAAAAAATATTCGAAATATTTGGCCAATCAAGTGGGTCATAGCCAGAGTTAGCGTTGCTTCGCTCATAGTTTATTCGCTGAATTCGCCATTTTAGCGAAAATTGATGGAAAAGAGATAAAACGCAACTTTTACTCGCTGCGTGAAATTCCATCTTTAACGCTAAAAAATCTTTAATATTTTTTTTAACAAATATAAGATGATTTTTCTGTTTTATAATTTTGTCGCTCGCGCTTGTAACTTTCACTACATCTTTCAAAGAAATCATTAATTTCCGTCTGTTTTTCAATGTAATTAAATTTGAGGTATTATTCGTAGATGTTAAGAAAGAGACACATATCTCACATATTTTTTTATCACAGGTCAATTTTATTTTATTTTATTATTAAAAACTACTGATAAAAGTCTGTTCTTTTTGGTTGAATTTTTGCACCATTTCATCTTTCTTCCTTTTCTCTCCAAAAGGAAAGAGGAAAAAAAATGAACTGGTGCAAAAGTTCACCCGAAAAGAACGGGCCTATACATACATCACAATGAATATATTAGTAGAATCATGCAATTCAGTGTACATTGGATCACAGTATTTATTTGTTGAACATACATGCAATATGGATATCATTAATTAGGCAATCATAGACATATCATTAATTTGCCCTTTTCCGATGCACTAATTTCATACCTATCAACCTTTTACATGTTGTTTGAAATTGTTGAGTGTTAGGATTGTCATTGAAACTTCTTATGGCGCTAAAATATATCTTCAAATAATCTTAATTGAGCTTAAATAATTCAGTTCTAATTGTTTCAAAACCTACAACTCGAATATATTTTTTAAACAGATAATGAATCCTAAAAAGCCAACTTTTCCATGAATTTTTAGAATCAATAGGTCTTGTACAGTTTTAAAATCGCTGATGTATTGTTCATCAGCATGAGCTTTTAACTCATCATAGTTTTCATCCGTTAAAGATACTTTATAAATTGTCCTCTTTGCAAACTGACTACGCATGTTCAAGATATCAAAAGCATTATTGAACATCAGAATTTAACTGTATTTTTGGAAGAAAAAACTACTTAAAACTTTCATGTAAATATTTGATAGAACTAATACTTTCACTCAGAATTTGAGCCACTATTTTCATATTCATTCTGTTGTTTTGGTACAAAATATATTTTTTAGTCAATTTATACCAGTGCATAATCCTTCTTCTTCTTCTAGCTTTTGAGAAGTACAATATCTTGTCAATGAATATCTTCACCTTTACTTTTCAAAATTTTGTAATCACCCAAAGTGCTTCGTATTAATTTTAACATGGATTAAAAAAATAGAAAGAAAACTTTTTCTTTCGTTATGGGATTGATGAAATACAGTTTAAAAACAGAGCTTAATTTGAAATTTGCTTCTAAATATTTGCACATATTTATATTGACTAGCTCCATCGAAAGTTACAGAATATACTTTTACTCCTGTCATTTTTATTAACTCAAAGCATTTTTCTAATAAACTAGCTCTCTCAGTTGCATTTAACGACTTCAACAAAAAATATCCTACAGGAATTTTCCAATGGCCGTTGATCGCAATGAACATGAAAATTAAGGCGTTTGTTGTATAAAGTGAATAATCCACGTGAATAATTCATCGTTAAAGACGTCAATACGATCAACCCCTAAATCAATGAGTCCATAGTATCTCTGTCCATCATTACTTGTCGAATCCCTATTTTATCTATTACGAGATTACATAAAATTATTATTACATAAAAGATTATTTATTTTAACCTGACACTTTAGAGTTTCAAATGCTTCAGCTGTAAATCCAGGGCGTGCATTCAATACTAAATACCATTTTTGAATATTAGAGGGTTCAGGTAAAAGATTACAAGAACTCTTTCGTACATAATTGTACATAATAAGCCTTCGACGAATAAAAGTTTAACGTAAGTGCAAATGCTCTTAATTCAGGTGAATATTTCCTTTTTCTGGCTTTTTTATGTTTTAAAATTTCTCGCATTGGATCGAATTATGTCTAAAATAATTGTCTAAAAAAAGTATATATTTTATTATTTAATGTACAATTCAAAATCAATCTTAATCCTATCGCATTATTACTAATTTCTGGATTGTATATCAATTCATTATTATGTACAATTTTGTAAAAATGTACCATTAATCGATTAGCAGCATCATCTGATATAACATTCTTTTCTTCAGATGATCTATCAAAGTTTTCATGGTTTTAATACGCTTTCTCAATCTAGTAGTTGTTTGTTGTAAAGTTAAAATTTTCCTTCTTTGTTTTTTTACTGTGAATTTTGCTAGATTTAAAGCTCTCTCAGCTTTTTGTGGTGTAGCTAAATGTGATATCCTAATATCGCCAATATAACGTGGTTCATGTGGAGAGTTTGGATGAGTAAAGTCCATTGGCGACATTCCATCAATATCTGATCAACAATAATGATAATTCGTAATACTATATTCCCATGTATTGAATAATTAAGATTCCCACTCGTGAATACGAAATATTTAATATACATGTTAAAGAATAAATAGTGAAATCATACTTCAAGAGTCATATGACTAAAGCAGTTTACATTTTTTCTTGCTCGATCGCATACATTGTAGTAAATTAGTAGAAATTATTTATGCATTTTATATTTATATTATATATTTAGAATTATACAATTTTATTAATTTATTAGAACGCAAGCAATCCAGTAAGAAAATGTGTATCATGTGCCACTAGTTTATCATTTAAAGAAACTTACTATGATCAATTTTTTCTTCTTTAAGAATTAATTCGTCCGTATTTTTATCAACTATTATAGTGGAATATGATGGTTCCTCTTTACATACATTTATTACAGTCGAACATGATGGTTCCTTCTCACATACATTTATCATTGTTGAACATGATTCCTCTTGACACATATTTACCATATATTCATTTTTGTAGCATTTTGCAATCTCAACTTTGCTGTTATAGTTTTGATTGCTACAATTATAATATATATTTATATAACTAAAAAAATAACCAAATCAAACAATTTGTTTTGTATAATACAGTTTTTTTTTATGTACATACCTTTTTCTTTTTTTGACATGATAAATAGATGGTATGCTTCCACTCATTAAAATTCTATTAGTTGCTGTAAGAAGATAATCTTTTTCTGTGAAATGTTTTGAGCATAAATAAGTGGAAGTTTTAACTGCAAAATTTTCACCAAAATTACAAAACTCTAACCATTTTTTCCTTATGTGCATATCTTTTGGAAATCTGCAAGAATTGGAATATGATTTTACTTAACCTAAAACATGCGAGCATAGAATACAAGTATTTATCGATAATTATGAGTTGTGTAATACACTTACTTGTGGTAAGACACTGTTTTATCATGATTACAACATAAAATGCAATATCGAACCATTTTTGTAAGAAGTTATAATAAAATCGTATTTATATTTATTAATTAATAAAGAGTGTGATCGAATTGCCACTACGAATATTTCGAAATATTTGATTAACCAATCAAAAAATGCTTTAAGAGTGCCGTCACAATATAAGCACAGTATAACCAGTAGAGACATTCAGCGAAAAAATGAGTGTTCGCGCAGGTATGACTACGCAGCTTTTTGGGCCGGAATCCAATGAAATGCAAGATGACAAGAACGTATATTACACAGATCCCGTGTGAGATATCCGTGGCAAAAGAAGACAATTTAAAAGCTGCGTCATAAATATTTCTAAAGAATAGATAAAAAAAAGAAAAATTATGTTACATGCAGTATTAAACAATGTAATAATAGTAATAATAATAAAAATTTTAAATGCACTTTTTTTCGTTATCCCAAAGATATCATAAGATAAGTTTTTACAATTTACAAAAAGTAAGTAGTTTATGCTAGATTAACTTAATTAAACATAATCAAATATAATTTTGTGAAAAATATAATATTTTTACATTAATTACGTTTACATGGCATTCTTAATTATGTTTTTTAAAGCAAAGCAATGGACTATCACATTGGGCATTATATCCTCTTTCGTTCTGGATTTTTCAAACGTTAAAATGACGGATGCTCACGTGACTGCGACACGGAGATCAAAGGTGCTGACACGGAGTATCCCTATACTGTGGTATAAGTACTTACAGGCTGTGGTCAAAGTCTTGCTACAAACGCTTTGAAGTGTTTGATGAACCAATTAGAAAAAAGAATTTTACAAACTGACCAATTAAAAAACGCTTCAAAGCGTTTGTAACATCGCGTTGACTATACCCACAGTATAAACACTGAACTTTTTATATGATCAATTTTTAGTGCGCATGTATCGATTTCCAATTAGGAATGTGGCTGTCTTTAGCAAGTTGAAATTGCAGGTTAGGTTAGGTTAGGTTAATTGAATTTCCTTCCCAAATAAAATATAATTAAGTTTAATATTGTGTGAGACTCATAAAGAAATCAGGTTAAACATGAGTATCACGGGTGAGAGCCATGATACGTCGTTCAAATAAAGCTTAATTTTTTTTTAATTTGTAAGAGAAATGGCAAAGGGTTAATAAAATTAAGTTTTACTAAAAAATTTAATCAAATTTTTTCGGAGACACTACATTGTGTAGACTGTTATATTTGTATACGATAAAGTATTCTGTTAAATATCAATCTAATCTACTTTTAAATGAATTAACATCGAAATTTTATATTCAAAATAAAAATGATTTTATTGTCAGTATAGTAAGTTCTATTAATGTGTGTGCAATGTTTAATGGAACACTCAATGAACTTTAAAATAAATAAGACATAGCAAACTCCTATGACAAGGAACAATATTGGTTTTTAGATCTGATATGAAGTTTTCTAATAATAAACTTGTAATAATAAACAATAATACAATGACATAAAATAAAATAAAGGTCTTACCAATCCTATTAATTATTCTAATTATATCTCTACACGCGTGAGCTCACCAAAGTCCAACGGGAAAAAGGGAAGATCACGAAAAACGAATGATTTCATCTCTTTCATTTATTCGTGCACACATAGACTAATTCGATCGCAATTACTGTTCTACATATTCTTGTAATAAAGTATGCATGCATGCGTGCGTGCGTGTGTGTCTGTATGTATATTATTAAATTACAACTTCGCATTTAATTACAATTTTCATGCAATATATTATTTTTTTATACATAATTATTCAATTACAATTTCCATGTAGTATTTAATCAATTATATTTTTAATTTACTTATTAGTGTTTAATATTATTATTATTATTATTATTAATGTGAATATTATTTTTATATAATGAGTTCGTTAATATTATATTATTATATAATTCCGATTTAAAATATTCCCTTCATAAACAATTTTCATGACGATCGAATTATGTCTTTTTTTTTTTAGAAAAATCATTCTGTAGTTTTATAAAAACTCAAATTTATAAGCGCCTTTCCAACCCACAACATGGCGATGAGTCATATGACCTGGGACGCGATCCATAATTTATAATTTAATTTATAATATTACACATCTATCGACAATTGAATAGTGTCGTTACGCAGCTTTTTCACTAAAAATATAAAATATCTGTGCAACAACACTGATAACTATCGGTAAGCGTGTAAAGATAGTGTAGAAAGTAGACAGAATCGCGACCCATTACATCAAAGGTGCAGACGCTTAGTGTAGACAGTGACTATATTCCAGGTTTAGCCACCAAATATAATATTAATATAATTCACACTGTTGAACCTTTAAAATGCATTTAATTATTGTAATAGTAAACGTTTAATTCTGTAATTTGACAATACACCGCTATAATTGCTTTCTGCAGTCAATGAACAAATTGCATATACAGTAAACAGTTTTAAACATTTCTAAGTTACTATTAATACATACATCCGATATTATACGTCTTCATACGTTCATACAGATTACCTTTAAGGTCGCTTATAATACAAATTATTGAGTTGTTATGCAGAATATTACAGAATTTAATAGAATCGCGTTGATGAGTTCATCATGTCCGCCGAAAAAAAGGGACGATCAAAACGCTTGCAAATCGCGATATCATCATTCTGCTATTCACGCACTCTCTCTCTCTCTCTCTTAAAGTAAACAAAACAACACGGATACAACTAAATTCTGAACATTGTGAAATTAAAGCGATCTCTAAAAAAAAACCTAGATCAAACTTGGTTTAAATTTCATATTCACTCTACATTCAATATACTGTACGGTTAAACTACGTTTCCATAAAAAAAGAGGGGATAATGTTGATAACAACGAAAATCTCTAGACATTGCAATTTAATTTTTTATGGATTGGTAACATCGTTTAAATAGTAAATCTGTCAGTTTAGAGGTTCTTCCAGGTAATCTTTTTGACATGCATACGCGTATGTAATAAATATGTAATAAATATCTTTTAAACGTAAATGTTAAATATATTGTGGCATAAAATTAGAATTAAATGAAATAAAAATCACACAATAACTGAAAATATGAAGTGCAGAGAATAAGATGAATAAAAAAGAATAGAGTAGTAAAATATTCATTAATTTATTTCCTTTTTTCCACAGAGTTGGGACAGTTTATACAACAGTACAAACGTACAGTCGATATGTCGACTGTAAGTTAACTTTACTAAGTCAGGCCTTTAGAGTCGATTGTAAGTCGACTTTGTACAGATGTCCTTCTAACATCGACTTTAGGATATCTAGTCCGAGGATATCTAGTTTACGCTCATAAAACTTAAATGTGAAATCATTTCATCCTTGTTGTTATAGTTAAAGAATGAATGCTGTTTATGAGCGTCGTGGGATCGGACCATAGCTTAGAATAGTTGACTTAAAGTCGGCTTACAGTCGTCTTTAAAGTGAGACATTGTATGACTTAGAGACATCTCCAAGAGACGTCGTCTAAAGTTACGGACGACCATTTTTCAGACGTCTAGAAGCTATAGTCGACTCAGAGTCAATTTAGAGTCGACTTTGCGCTGTTAGGGAAAATAAGCAATAAATTCAAATTTTTCACGTTTATTTCTATTTTTTTCCAAGACCATTCGACAATTGAATTTTTAAGTCGCTTCATTGCGAATACCTTTTTCTAGAATATTTATACTTCTTCTTAAATTCAATATGATTTACAGATTTTCTTATGAGCATAAAAAAAATGTTAGAAACTTTATAAAACATTCAAATTTTTGGGTGAGATTCAACCGTGATACCTGGAAACAGAAAGAGAATCAATTATATTCAATTTGGAAAGAAATAGAAATAAATAAATCTAAATAAAATTTAGATTTATTGCTTATTTTGTACAAATGCTGTGCACTTCATATTTTCAGTTATTTGTGTGATTTTTATTTCATTTAATTCTAATTTTATGCCACAATATATTGAACGTTTACGTTTAAAAGATACTTATTACATATTTATTACGCGTACGCATATCACATATGTCAAAAAGGTTACCCGGAAGAATCTCTAAACTAACAGATACTACTTAAACCATGTTACTCCATTGAAAATTAAATTGCAATGAGAGGTTTTCGTTGCTACCAACATCTCCTCTTTTTTTATGGAAATTTTAGTATAATAAATTGTATGTACTTATATTATAATGACACTATTACTCTGCGATCTCTCTAGTTTTCGGTTCGACCAAGTTTACACTAACTTGGGTTAAAGTAATGATGTTTTGTGCTCTCCTATTGGTACAGCATGTAACGTTAATCAATAGCGAAGCATTTTCTAACTCAAGTTAATGCCCGATCGGGCTGAAAACACTATTTTCGTGGGCGTCCCTGAGATCCCCTTTCATTGTCTGTGCCGCCATTAGTAGATATGGAGAAGCGTCAGATACATTCCAAGAGATGTCCGCGTGTATATTCAGGGCTGTTAGTGAATATGTTTGGAAATAGTCATTGGACAAAAAAATGAGGTTATTACGAACGTGACAATAGGGCTTCAGAATAGAATTTGTCAATAGCTCGCATTGATCTGCAAGTTCCGCTCAAAGGGACATAGGAAAATAAATTCCTGCGGATCGGAAATCACACATAATTCGGTATTCATAGTCAGATCTTATTCTTCAAGACTGTCTTAAGTACAGTCTTAAGAAGTCACGAACCAATCAGAGGATCGTATATTAGCCTCTTAAGATTCTAAGCATACGAATTGTCGTAACACTTAATTATGCCTGTTCTACAAAGAGTCACAATCGTAAGAAATTGGTCAATTACAGTTATGTGAGAAGAATAATCGACTATGATTGATTAATTTCTTGCGGCTTATTACTTATGATTCTATTATAGAAGGCCTTAGGTTAGTTAAATAGGCTTAAAATTCTCTTTATTTCTGTCTCTTTTCGGTTTTAAAACGAGATAGAGAAAGTTTTTTAAGTTTTATTTAAAATCAAAATAACCAACCTAGTTGATGCAACCAGACCTTAAGCCCATTCTACAATGCAATAGTAAGACTGTCGTAAGAGAGAGTATATTATGTAAAGCAGAGAGAAAATATTATGTAAAGCAGAGAGAAAATATTATATAAAGCATTAAGACCGGGAGTAAGCGAAATGGATTATTCCCATGTCGTACGCCTTATTATTTTACTGCCAGCCAATCAAAGCTTATGAGATAAGGCGCTAAAATGCGCGACAAGACGCGCAAGAATTGAAGATTTAATTAATTATCTTCACGGTTATGTTCAGATTCAGATAAAATGTATATTTTATCAAGTACCACAATAAAATGTATTAAGGATTTTGTGGTTTAATTCTATTCTAATTTTTATTAAACATACATCTTCATATCGATTTGTATACAACGGCACTGAATGCGCACCTCTGCTAGTGACTTAAGGTTTGTTCGTGTCGCACGTTCCAACATGCCCTGCCATAATTCTTACTCATTCTAATGAGTGCATTGGAGTGAATAGGAGCTATGATGGAGCACATTCGATCATGTTGGAGCATGCGACGCGAACAAATCTCTAGTTTTCATCGAAGGTGTAATCCGGATCAGAATGTAAGAACCAATCAACTGCAGTCGAGCATTTCTTTGTCGATTGTAACAAGATAAGTCTAGATAGTTGCGATACTGAGCGTCGGCGTCTTTGATATAGGAGAGATAAAGTCACGTGATGTGTGGCCATTTTGAGAACACATTTAAATATTTTAGCTAAATTACGGCACTTAATATGAGCGTTTTTAAATAAAAGACGCATATGATACAATGTATAACAATAAATTCTTTTATCTTTGTTTAATATTGCAAACAATAAGGATAAAATTGAGTAATTGTTTTAGGTTATGTCATTTATGTTTCTTGCTAAAAAATCGTATAATAAATAAAATTATAAAATAAATGGATACTATTCATTTGTTATAAAATAATACTATTGAAATATGTGTGTGTGTGTGTGTGTGTGTGTGTGTGTGTACATGCGTGTGTGTGTACGTGCGTGTGTGTGTGTATATATATATATGTATGTG
>NW_017259191.1:17629-33113 GCF_001594045.1 Atta colombica
TTTATTTTTCAAATATTTTTACTTTTACTATTATGTTCATATTATATATGTAATCATTAAAATATATAATAAATAAATAAATATGTTGAGAAATAAATATAGAAAAAAATAAGTATGCTTATTAGTAAATAATAATAAAAATTATCAAATAAATATTGTAGTAGAAAGAAATATTCAGTCACACAATGATTAAAATTAAAACGATTAATGTATAATTGTAAATTTATTTTTTATTATGAAAAATAAATGTAACTTGAAGTACTACTTAAAAACACAAATTATCTGCTTTAAAAACAATTTACTGCTTTAAACATACAAATTCTCTGCATTAGCAGTTTGTGTTTTTAAAGCATGGAATTTGTGTTTTTTAAAGCAATGAATTTATAAAATTAAAGCAGAAATACATTATGCGGCATCAAATCGGGATAACAGATACCTTAATCTCCAAAATCTCGAACTATAATGCTTGATAGCTCGATTTACAACGCCCGTTTTTCTGTCAAATTCTTTCGTTTCATGCAAAAACATGTTGAATAAGATTAATTTTATCAAAATCGGAGGACCCTCTTCTAAATAATTATCAGAATTTTATTATTCGTTCGATACTTCGATAGCACAGTCTTGTGTTCCTAGTTTGATTAGGTTATAACTCAGCCATCTTCTCTGTGATACAACTGACGCAAGCGCGTAACGAATTTGTCAAAAAAAGTGATGTGTCGCAACTGATATATCTAGACTGTGAACAGGAGAATACTTGACTGATTGGTTGGTTCTTACATTCTAATCCAGAATGATCCTGAAACTCTAGGTAGAAACTAGACCAGTGAAAAACGTTATAATAATTGCGTTTTCTCTCGGGATTGGTTGCAGCCTCGTATCGCACCAGAATATGTCATTCAAATAACCAATTAACTCTATGCGAAATAACGCAAAATAACGCTGATTAGTTCTATGTCGCATTCTCTATTCCAATCGTTTTCCGCACCATGTGATTTCACCCTAAGAGTTACACTCAGCTAGAGTGGTGAATATACACACCATAGTGTATATATACCCTACATTATTATTAAAACCTGTTTTTCCGTTTAACTTCCATTTTTAAATTTTAAATGTCACACTGGCACTGTCTCTTTAAGACGGTGAAGTAAAATCCCACTTCGGGCATAAAATTTGCACTACATCATAGCTACGGAAACACAGTACACCAAATGAATTCGCTTATCACCAGCCACGGAAACACGATACACTGTCTGAGTATTGCATTAGTAGGCGATAGTGCAGTCAAGAGAAAACGATATAAATTTAATATAAAGACGAAAAGTTTGTCCACGTCGCAAGCTCCAACATGCTACCACAGCTCCTACTCATTCTATCAAGCGCATTGGAATGAGTAAAAGTTATGATAGGAATATATTACAACATGTTGAATCATGCGACGCGAACAAACTTGAGATAATCTGAATTTTTGGAAGTTTTAAAAAAGTAACCGAGGGAAAGAATCGAAGTCCTTGGGTGTATCTACACGCACACACGCAAGCACCCTCGGAATCCGCAAAAAAAATAAATTTGCGCAATAGAAAATGGCGAAATCAGCGGATTAAAGCTATGACCAATCACGAACATTCTACAGTTCTGCATATCGCAGTTCCGTATCCCATGGAAGCGCATCATAACATTTGCATATAAATGCGCCTCAAAGATAGATATAAAAGCAGTCATTTCGCTGTTATAACGTCCATTTTGCTTCATCGACGACGTCATGGTAAGTGGAGCTTGCAATATGTCCGTGTATCCAACAAAATTAATACTTTTTCTTTGCCATCGGTGTCAGAAACCTACGTTATCATGCTTTTAAATATTTGTGTCGAATTTCTAGACAAATATTATAGCAAATGTCGACGATGTCGTTTGCATCTTGCGGTGGGAACAGATAGATAATTTTACAAGCACATGATTCCTTGTGCGACGCCGATGCCTCGTAATAATAATTTGTCATTAATATGATGATTTAGATTAAAAGTTTATGGTTTTCGTCCGAATAATCTTGACGATAATATTCTAGGGCGGTCTGATTTTCTTTTTGTCGAAAAATCTTAATTTTACGTTTGTTTCACGTTTCTCATTTCTGCGTCTTTTATTGTAGTCGCACAGGAAGTTCAGCGCTCCTCGACACGGGTCGATGGGGTTCTATCCGAAGAAAAGATCTCAGAGACATCGCGGAAAGGTAAAGGCTTTTCCAAAAGACGATCCTAGTAAACCTGTACACTTGACTGCTTTTATCGGTTACAAAGCTGGTATGACTCATGTAGTAAGAGAAGCTGATCGTCCTGGGTCAAGTGAGTATATTATAGGACAAAAATTTGTAAAAGTATTTTGTATAATTGCTAAACTTTTTCAAGAATAATATTTTTAATGTTTTTGCAATTTTATATACATATATATAGAATTGCCAAAGGATTTATGGATTAACGGTGTGTTGTGATCTATTACTAATGCCGTTTTACGAACCTTTACATTCATGAAACGTGGCATTAATATGCATTAACATGGTGATAAAACCTTTTGCTCATAAACCTTTAGGTGCCATTTTTTAAGAATATTTTTCTCTGATTCTATAATGAATCAGTAGGTGATAATTTTAGGTCTTATAGTAAAGTTGACTATTGAGAACTATCAGCTACCGACTTATTGTAGAATCAGCATAAATGTTCTATATATTTGTTTAGAATGTAGATGAACTTGCGATATGTTAACCTGAGTGTTGATCAATGTAGAAATGTGTTGATCCACCTGGGTTGCAGTGTGAGAGCTGCCTTTAATGCAGTATGTTCTCAATACTGCCATATCGAAAAATAACACTGTGCACTGCTTGTGCAGAATGCATAGAAGTAAGGTATATTCCATAAACTCTTTGTAGCCCATTGAGCGGTAACCATTGAGACAAACCATACCTAGTACAGTCTTCAAGATAAGCATATATTTTTAAAATTTTATATTTTATAAATACTAAACAATAAGTGATATTTGAACAGTATGTATATAACACAGCTTAAGAATGAAAATGTGTTATTCTAGATCTACAATTTCATTTGTGCTTAGTATTTTAGTGTAAATTTATGTATGTCTATATCCTATAAACGTAAAAATCACTACATGATTTAATTCTTTTTTAAATCTTGATATTAAATGAGATAGTAAAAATTAAATTGAAAGCATTAAGACTTGAGCACAAAGATAACCGTAACTGAATCATGGAACATAAGTTCAAAGTTGTAGCTATAAATTGACCAAAACATTGTGTGTTGACCTAAGATTACAATTCATGTTTCACGATTCATTTACGACCATCTTCAGCTGAGGCTCTTAACCTAATATTAGGTATGAGAAAAAGTTTGTGGCGTTTTTCATTAGATGGCATTAAAAAAACGTCATGAACTTTTTCTCACACCTAATATTTCATGTGTCAACAACAAATTTTTTTAAGTGTATTGAAACCGGAAACAATGAAAAGCACAGACAATAGGAACAGAGAATAAGAGATTTCAACCTATCAGAAAGCATCCATTCTAGTATATATGGTTTTTGATAGGTTAAAATTTGTTATTTCCTGTTCTTATTGTTTGTGTTTTTCATTGTATACATTGGCTGCAGGACAGAGATTCTCGTATCTCTCTGTCCTGCAGCTAATCAAATAGACTTTACAAGCCTTGTCATACAACACATGAAATGTTGCCTTGTTCATAATATCATTACTTTTTTATCTAGAACGATAATGTTAATGAATTACTTTTATCATTACAATTTACAATCTTTATTATCTTTATATAAGGTGTAGTAAAAAGAAATCCATTATTTTTGCATGAAATTGAAGGCTTTATTTAGTATAGTTAGAATGATCCGATTTAGGTCAAATATGCACCGTTTTGTTTGATAACTTGTTGCCATTTTGAAGGTAATTCCATTATGTCTCTCTCATAGAAACCCTCGTCCCTATTAGCAAAAAACTGAGACAGTCGATTTTCACAAGCTTGAGGCGAATTTTTCACTAGCAAAATTATTCGTCATAGACAGGAATATGTGGTAATCACTTGGAGCCAAGTCCGGACTATAAGGTGGATACATAAGAACCTTTCAACCAAGCTCCCGGAGCTTCTGGCGAGTCATTATCGATGTGTGTGGCCTTGCGTTGTCCTGATGGAACACAATTCCTCTCCTATTGGCCAATGCTGGCCGCTTCTGGGTGATTGCTTCCTTCAGACGGTCCAATTGTTGACAGTACAGGTCCGAATTAAGAGTTTGGCCGTAGGGGAGCAGCTCATCAGTAGATGATTCCCTGCCAATCCCACCAAACACACAGCAAAACCTTCCTGGCCGTCAATCCTGGCTGGCCACCGTTTGCGCCGGCTCACCGCGATTCGACCACGACCGTTTTCGCTTGACGTTGTCATAAGTGACCCACTTTTCATCACCAGTCACTATCCGCTTCAGAAATGGGTCGATTTTGTTGCGATTCGCAGATGGAAATTCGGTCCATGAGGTTTTTTTGCGTTAACTCGTGTGGCATCCATACATCGAGCTTCTTTTTGAATCTAGCCTTATTCAAGTGGTTCCAAACGGTTTTTTGAGCAATCGAAACAGTGCTTACATGACGGTCGAACTCGACGATTTCCATTATTTTATCGCCATTTTCGACAATTGGCCTTCCAGAGCGTGGTGCATCTTTGACATCCAAATTACCGGAACGGAATCGACCAAAATTGCGCGGGATTGGCTGTTACAGTATCAGGACCATAAACACTTCACATTTTCAGCCTGGCTTGCGTTTTCGTCTTTATCGAAGAAAAACTGTAAAATATAGCGTATTTTCTCTTTGCTGATGTCCATCTTTGACGCGCACTCAAATAATACTGAGTCAAGCAATCACAAAACTGTCTGAGAAGTTTTTTTTAGTAGGAAATCTTATCTTTTTAACGCCATCTAGCGTAACCCGATCGCACTACAACGTGAGATGCAGATTACTAAAATTATCTATTGGAAAAATAATGGATTTCTTTTTACTACACTTTATAATTACTGCATTATTTTTAATTGGCTAAAAAATAGAAATTTACCAGGTGTATAAGTTTAAATCCGCTGTTTGCTCATAGGTGGCATTAATGAACGTACAAAGCTATCATGGGCATACAACACACTTTTTTATGTGTTTGACATCTGTTAACATTAATCAGTGTACATCATCAGCAATTTCATACAACAACATACATTTTTTCTTTCGTAATCATCTAGTTTTTTGCTTAAAAAAAAGCATATGCGGGAAGCTTTGCTTTTCTGTTTCAATTTGAAAAAATCGGCTGCCGAATCGCATTGAACGCTTGTGGAGGTCTATGGCGACAATGCTTCATCGGAAACAACGTGCAAAGATTGATTTCGCCGGTTCAAAGACGACAATTTTGACCTGAGTGACAAGAAGTGTGAAAATCGGCTTAGGAAGGTTGAGGACTCAAGTGCAGGCTCTTTTGGACGAGGACGATACCCAATCGCAAAAAATGCTTGCCAAGCAATTGGGTGTTTCTCAAGTAGCCATTTCCATGCGGCTACATGCCATGGGGAAGGTTCAAAATTCGGAAAATGGGTGCCGCATGAACTGAACGATAGGCAGATGGAGCGACATCAAAACACATGCCAAATTCTGCTTGCTAGACAAAAAAGAAAGTCGTTCCTGCATCGGATTGTGACAGGCGATGAAAAGTAGATCTATTTTCAGAATCCTAAACGAAATCTTGGGTTGATCCCGCCCAATCATCAACATCTTCCTCAAGATCAAATCGTTTCGGACGGAAGACGATGCTATGCGTTTGGTGGGTTCAGGAAGGTGTCATCTACTACGAACTGTTAAAACCTGGTGAAATTGTTAATGCTCACCGCTACCACTTGATCAAATTGCATCGTACTCTGCGTGAAAAAAAGCCACATTATCGGAAAAGACATGACAAGTTAATTTTTCTGCACGACAACGCACCATTGCACACGTCAACAATGGTCCAAAACTACTTGGAGACACTCAACTGAGAAGAGCTACCTCATTCCGCTTATTTACCAGGCCTGGCACCTTCTGACTATCACCTGTTTTCGTCGATGAGCCACGAGCTCGCTGAGCGGCACTTCGATTCTTACGAAGACGTCCGAAAATGGCTTGATGAGTGTTTGCCTTGAAAGATGAGGAATTTTTTTTGGCGTGGTATACACAAATTGCCCGAAAGATGTATAATTAGCGAGGAAAAATGTATAGTTAGCGAGGGCAAGTATTTCGAATAAATTTGTTTTTGCTTCTTAGGAAAAAAAAGTGTTTTTCTGGCTAAAAACAGCGGATTTAAGCTTATATATAAGCTTATATATCAAAAATGTTTTGTTCATTTCTTAGGCATAATATAATATTACCAGATATGTAAATATGAAACCGGAATTTACCAATAGATGCCCATAACTGTCAATGTAGTTGCCGTCAGACGGCGCCATTTCCTTGTTCTGACATCTGACAAAGATTTTCAACTCACAACAATACAAGTTTCATACAACAGTATAGTTTGTAATAGCGTTGAACATGTCGAATTTTGTACCTGGAAACTACGATTTCTGGACAGTATTGATTTTCTGTTACCATTTGAAGAAAACTGCTGCAGAATCGCATCGAATGCTTGTCGAAGCTTACGGTGAGCATGCTCTTGGTAAATCACAGTGCTTTGAGTGTTTAAAAAATTCAAAAGTGGCGATTTTGATGTGAGAAACAAAGAACGTGGAAAACCACCGAAAAAGTTAGAAGACAGCGAATTGCAAGCATTGTTGGATGAGGATGACGCTCAAACTCAACAACAACTCGCAGATCAATTGAATGTGACACGAGAAGCCGTCTCCATTTGAAATCCACGTTTCCATGGGAAAGATCCAGATGGGAAAATGGGTTCCACATAAACTGAATGAAAGACAGCAGGAAAACCGAAAAACCACTTGCGAAATCCTCGCCAGGTACAAAAGAAAGTCATTTCTCCATCGAATTGTGATTGACGATGAAAAGTGGATATATTTTGAGAATCCTAAGCGTAAAAGATCATGGGTAACTCTAGGCGAACTATCGACATCGACTGCAAGGCCAAATCGCTATGACGGAAAACAATACTCTGTGTTTGGTGGGATCAGAAAGATGATCTATTATGAGCTGCTAGAACTGGCTAAAACCTGGTGAAACCGTTAATACTGAACGCTACCTACAACAAATGATCAATTTGAATCAAGCTTTGTATGAAAAACGACCGAAATATCAAAAAAGGCAACACAAAGTGATTTTGCTTCATGATAATGCACCATCACACAGCAAAACTGGTCAAGGAAACGATTGAAACATTTGGTTGGGAAATACTTTCGCATGCGGCTTACTCACCAGACTTGGCTCCGTCCGATTACCACTTATTTGCATCGATAGGACACACACTTGCTCAGCAGCGCTTCACTTCTTATGAAGATGTACGAAAATGACTAGATGACTGGTTTGGCTCAAAAGAGCAACAATTTTTTTGGCGTGGCATCCACAAATTATCAAACAGGTGGAAAAAATGTATAGCTACCGATGGGCAATTCTTCGAATAAAATATTTTTTATCATTTTCATGCAATAAACGTGTATTTTCTATAAAAAAATTCCAGTTTCATATTTACATACCTGGTAATATTCTGAGTCACTGCCAATGCTGAAAATTTGTATATATGTATATATAACATTAACTATAAATTTTTATTACAAAAGGTCTTTCAATAGGAACGCTCGATTTTTAAATGTAAATAAAACAAGTTGTGTGTGAAATATCCACAAATTTTTTTTATTTGAAAGAATATTTTATGGCATTAAGTATGGAATGTAACGTCGCTCAAATGTCTGCCGCGGCTTTGTTTGGTGACACGTATTCGGGCGATCCAATTTTCGATGACTTTCTCGCATAAATCTGGCTAAATTTGCTGGATGGCGTTTGTTATGTGACTTGACTTTGAGAGCATCAATTGTTTGCGATTTATTCATATAGACCTACGATTTAAGATAGTCCCGAAGAAAGAAATCTAAAGGCGTTAAATCGCACGATCTCCGTGGCCAGTTCACGTCGCTGCCGCGCGAAATAACTATGTCCTCAAATCGCTCATGCAGAATGTCCATCGTAGCATGCAGTGTAGCGCCATCCTGTTGGAATCACATGTTATCGGTATCCATATCGTCCATTTTAGGCCACAAGAAGTTGCTTATCATCAATCTGTAGCGCTCGCCCGCAACGCTTGACGGCAACGCTCGCTTCGTTTTGGAAGAAGGACCGTTGATTCTGCCAGAAAATCCGCACCAAACAGTGACTTTTTCGGGATGCATTTGGAGCTGGTGTATCTCGCGTGGATTGATATCGTCCCAAATTCGACAATTTTGCTTGTTCACATATCCATTCATCCAAAAATGGGCTTCATCGCTAAGGATGATTTGTTTGGGGAAATTTGGATTAACTTCACACGGCGTTGTCTATGGTCGTTTACCTTAAGTTCCTGGGTCAGTTGAATTTTATAGAGGTGCAGACCCAAAATTTTCGACGCAAAATTCGCCAAGTTGAAGTCGCAGAAAGGCCAGTTCTTGTGAACGACGAGAGATTGGCCGCCTTAGGTTTTCCCATACACTCTCACGCACAGCAGCGATGTTTTCAGCAGACTTTGCATTTCGGCGATGTACTGGCGATGTACTTGGCTGATTATTTATCGAACCGGTTGACTCGAATTTAGCAACCAAACATCGAATAGTCGACTCGGCAGGACGGTTGTGGCGAGGATAAAAATCACGTAATGGGCGGAATTTCTCGAAAGGAGCACTGATTTTGATAATAAAATTTTATGATTTGCACACGTTGCTCAACACTATGACCTTCCATGGTGATTTGTCGTACACTAAACAATTCACAACAAATTTGACAGATGTCACTTTACAACATGGCTACTATGATCTAATAAATTTCGAGCGTTCCCTATTGAAAGACCCTATATATTATACAGTGAAAATTGTAATCGTAACGATAACTTATTACTTTTATGAAATTCTCAACCTGTTAATAAACATTTTAAAATATTAAAGAATTTATTACAAAAAATAAATTTTAATTTTTTTTTTATAGAGGTGAATAAGAAGGAGATTGTGGAAGCTGTTACTATCCTCGAAACTCCACCGATGATTGTTGTTGGTCTTGTTGGATACATTGAAACACCACATGGACTTAGAGCGCTTGCCACTATCTGGGCGGAACATTTGTCAGAAGATTGCCGCAGACGTTTCTACAAGAACTGGTTAGTAGAAACTATTTAAAATATTTAAAATATTAAAATGATCGTTCATTTTGATTTTAAAATTGTATGAATTGCGATGTGTTAGCTTGGATGTTGATCAGTGCGGAAATGTATTGATCCATCTGGGTTGCAGTGCAAGAGCTGCTTTCAATGCAGTAAATTCTCAAGACTGCCATGTCGAAAAAAAACTGCTCTGTTTATGCAGAATGCATGGAAACAAGGTATATTCCATAGACTTTTTGGAGCCTATTAGGCAGTGACCATTGAGACAAACCATACCTAGTACAGTTCTCTATTCTTCTCTTAATTCTCGTTATACAAATACCATTATTTTACATACACGGTACTAAAAATTATCACATCAGCTCTCCGCTCACACGATGAGAGTAATCATTTGGATGTGGCCATTAAAGCCTTGGTTTTTAATGGGCTAGTTCAAGAAATGTGTTCAGTCTCCACTCATTACGATGAGACTGGCACGTTGCAGAGATATCTAGGTGTATGCAAGACACATGCATAGATGGGCATTGCAATTGATTTTCCGACAGGTATAAGAGCAAGAAGAAGGCATTTACGAAAGCATCGAAGAAATGGCAAGATGACCTCGGCCGCAAGTCCATTGAGGCTGATCTCAAGAAGATCAAGAAATATTGCAGTGTCATTCGCATCATCGCTCATACTCAGGTAACTAGATTATGCAACGATATTAAAATATTAGATACATTTGTGATGATAACACTATTATAAAATTTTTGTTCCTTAACTCAATGATTATTCTTGTATATTTTTTAGCTACTGAAAAAGAATAAAAAATTAAGAAAGTTCCATGGACCATAGATTTTGAGAATAAATTTTTTTTTTTTTTTTTTTTCGAAAACAAAATTTAAAATAATTTACAACTTTTTTTCTTATAAAGTAAAATATATAAAAAGACACATAAATCACTATTCAAATTGTGTTGAAAAACAAAAACCTTGTTAATCAATATTTAATATATTGTCATTATTTTTGATTTTAAAAATAATATTAATAAATTTTATTATTTCAAATATTTTGCTTAAATTGTAATAAACGATAAAAGAAGCTTCACATTTACTTTTATATATTTTCAAAAAATATGTGAATTTCTTATAACACGTATTACAAATTTGCATTATTATGCAAGGGATTGAAAGTAGAATTTCTACAAATTGAAGTTATGAAATTTTTTAAAAGCTTTTTTTTTTTAAGTATGAAAAGATTTACTACTTATAAGTCATTTTCTGTGGAAATAGTATGCACTTTTGGAAACTAAAAGTGAAATAGGATAGATATATGTTTGATATTTGGTGAAAGTAAGAAAAAGAATTTTAGTGCAATGAAGAAATAAAAAAACAGATTGTCTTGTTGAAAAATAAATAAATGATCAAAATTAGTTGCACTGTGTAATTTATTCTTTTCATTGTCTTCTAGATGAAACTGCTGAGGCAGCGTCAAAAGAAAGCCCATATAATGGAAATCCAATTGAACGGCGGCACCATTGAAGATAAGGTGCAATGGGCGCGCGAACATTTGGAGAAACCTGTGCCTATTAGTAGCGTGTTCGCTTCTGACGAAATGATCGATGTAATTGGAGTTACCAAGGGAAAGGGCTACAAAGGTACATTCCTCTATATATGTATGTGTTGTGTGTGTTGTTTGTCCCCCCTCTTCTCCTGCTTCGAAATTGCCGCTTTTTGGCACAACCACCCTGTTTTTGACCTAACACACACATACACACACTCTGAAAAGCATGCTTTTAAGAAAGTACTTAGGACTGTATGATGAAAAAAGCATGACGTGCACTTATCTGATTATCTTGAGGATAATACCATGCTGCCTTCCTACTGAAGTCCTTAACCATTGAAGATAACTAATTATGAATCGAATATAGCTATCATCCTTACTCGACAAGTGCGCGTGATTTTTAAAAAATATTAACATTTTTCTCGCTTTTTGCAGGCGTTACATCCAGGTGGCACACGAAGAAATTGCCGCGTAAGACTCACAAGGGTTTGAGGAAAGTTGCCTGTATTGGTGCGTGGCATCCCAGCCGCGTGTCTTTCACTGTTGCGCGCGCGGGTCAGAAAGGATATCACCATCGCACTGAGATGAACAAAAAGATCTATAGAATCGGACAAGGCATCCATACTAAGGATGGCAAGGTAATCATCACTTTGGATTCATAAATTATTAGTGCCTCTTCCCCTATATCGATCTTTGGAATATAAGAAAAGGATTGATTTAAAGAGGCGAATATGAACGTTACTTGTTCATAGTACCTAATGCATAATTTACACATTAGTGTTTTAGGCCTCCAAGACAAGTTACAAGGTTATAGTTTGTGAACTATTCGTTGAAAATGATTGATTGGAATTTATATTTATTATGACGTCTATTTGCATTTGTAGATTGTGAAGAACAATGCTTCGACAGAGTATGATCTCACTGACAAGAGCATTACACCTATGGGTGGCTTTCCGCATTACGGTGAAGTTAACAATGACTTCATTATGATCAAGGGATGCTGCATGGGTCCGAAGAAGCGCGTGATTACACTGAGGAAGGTAAAGATGATATCAACGAACAATGATACATTATTCTGCTTTATATGATGAATTTCTATAGAGCTTTTAATATTATTGATAATTACGATGATAATTAAATGATAGGACTGATGAAATATATTTGATATTATATTAATAGATATTTACAAGCGTATTTTTAACATAAAAATGTTGTATCTTGCAGTCTTTATTGGTGCATACCAAGAGATCAGCGTTGGAGAAGATCAATCTTAAGTTCATCGATACTAGCTCCAAATTCGGACACGGTCGTTTCCAGACCGCCGTCGATAAAGCCTCCTTCATGGGACAACTCAAGAAGGATCGTCTACGTGAAGAAGAGGCGCGTACAGTCGGTATACCGGCCGCACCGCCGGCGCAGTAAAACTATGTTCTACTGAGCATAATTTACGAGAAAAAAAAATATAGATTTTTGAAGAATCTTACAAACTGGTTTTTATACATATTTATATATGTTTGTCCCTTTGCATTTTCTCCTGTATATTTATATCCTTTGAAAAGACAGATTCTATAATTCTTAAATAGCAATACTAATACATTATTGCGCATATTACATTGCACATAAAAAAAACATGTGCGACAATAATATAACGCAATATCGAACTGTCCATTAAAAAATAATAGATCTATTCGCGTTGCTTACATTTTATACTTGTTTTTGCTTCTTCTTTCTTCAATGACCGAATATTTTTTTGATTCGAATAATACGAACAGATCTAAGGATTACAGATTATGGAGTACTGAAGTTCTAAGTAATGAATCACAAACTTTTTTTTTTTCAATTTTATTTTGCAGTCTTTCATTATCTTTGGATTTTTTTGAGTTATTTTGTTTTGAAAAAAGAATTTATTCCTCTGAAATTTATATTTATATAAAGATATATGTATAAAAAGCGAAATTATTTTTTTCTCCGTAATTGCTTTTAAGTTTTTGATTTATTATTTGTATGTATACTGATTTCTCTCTTTTACATTTTCCTGTTATTGTTATTACTGTAATTATGGTTTCTTCCACTGTAAGTACCAAGCAATACGAAGTAACGACTATGAATCGCGCAGTGTCGCTTGTATCGCTATCGCATATGATTGTGACATCACGTAACGCGTTTCGTGTCGCTAGTGCGTAAGAATAATCTTACGAGAAGAGTATTGATTGTTGCCGATTTTTTTTATTCAGCCTAGTTAAAAATTATGGCAGAACAAGAAAACCTTCTTTACAGACTTATGAATTCTGTAATTTATGTGCTGGATGCGCCAGTCACCTATGTACGAGGTATTATCTAATCGTGGTTGTGTTGTTCCTCTCTCGTAACCTCTTAGGCTACGAAATTCCAAAATTCCGTCCACTCTGAGGAAGATTTTACTCTATACATTATAGTATATGTGTTACATGCGTATTATATATTTCGAATAAAAAATTTTCCTCGGAGAGAATGTTTTGGAATGTATCCCTAAATGAATGTCTTTCATTGCAGAAAAATTAGTAGTACCGAATCAAAAGAAATATCCATGGTATCATCAACAATACCGTCGTGTGCCGACGATCGATGAGTGTTACATGGATGACATGGTCTGTTATACCGAGGCAGATTGTCAATTTAAACGCGATAAGTAAATAAAAGTTTTATGAGGCATTAAAGCCTGTCCTACAATGTGCTTTTTGTTTCTAGTTTCTTGTTTTTTGCTATTTTTTATATCTTGTCTTTTTGCTTCTTATTCAGTTTTTTTTTATTTTATATCGTCTGAGATAAAAGTTAACGAAAGAAATAAATACGTAGTAAAAAATACAATTGTTGATAAAACGGTTACAAAGGAGAAAAAAGCAAAAGATAAAATATAATAAACAGGAAATATAATAAACAATTGCACTTCTTGCTATGTATTTCGATTTCTGCTTCTTTCAAGTTCGTTCGTTAACTTTTATTTGACGACATAAAAAAACCTGATAAGAAGCAAAAAGACAAGGTGTAAGAAGTAGAAAAACACATTGTAGAATAGGCTTTAGTAGTACGAAGCGAAAGTGGCAAAAATTTTTTTCAGAATTTTTTATGAATATTAGAACATTTTTCAAAAGTGTCAAGAAAGTCTACATCTTTTCTAAAATTCTTTCTATGTAAAATCTGAAATATTTAAGATTCTGATAAAATCTTCAAAATTTGAAAAAGTTTTAAAATATTTTTTCAGACATAAACTGAGAAATTTTAGAGAAATTTTATTTTACAATTCACAAAATTCCCTCCTCAAAAAAGATGAAGAGAAGAATTTTCTCAGTCTTTTTCAAGTGTTTGAATTCGTATAAAAATTCTGAGAATGTTTGCCACAGAGTAATGATTGCTCCTTTCCCTGATTGCTCCTTTCTTCTTGATATTGTTTTTCCTTGTTTCTTTTTTAGAGAAGTAGAAGATCAAATTTTGTTTATTCTAAGAAGTCGGTATGAACAGTGTGCCGTCTATCACGGCGAAGATGTACATTTATGCGATCCTATAAGGAAAACTTATGATGACGCGGCTGTTGCTTGGTTCATAAAATGTGAGTATGCATTCGTGATGAAAATTATGGTATGGAAATTACAGATAAATTAAATATAATACAAACAAATTTGAATCTTTGACAATTGTGATTCAAATTGTTTCTCATAAGCAAAACAATTGTATCTTCTCACATTTTTTATAAAGATTTACATCAAATATATTTCTTTAACTATTTTTAAAAATAAAAACAGAATAACTCTCGAGAATGTCAAATAAGATAAAAAACATCTCGGGTTAATGAGTTTTAGCGCGATTAATGCAAAAACAGTTATCGAATTTCGAACTTACAAATATTTAATAATTAATAAAATGAATAATGATACAGACATAATTACATTCGAATATTGACCTTCGAGAAGCGTTTCACATCTTATTCATTAAAATATTAAAACTCAACGGATTTCTTGAAATTTGGACAATGTGGCAAAATGGAATTTTATCAGCTCGTTCTTTGCCATGTCAATGCAATAGAGAATGAAATCGAATCATCGCTCGCCTATTTGGCAAGAGTTAGAAGTAGGAATGTAATTGTAAACTCAACACATGGCTCAAAATGAACCCGAAACGTTTCTATCATTATTCACGTTTTAAATATTTGTAAATAAAAATATTTGTAAATAGTAATTAGAAATTCGATAACTGTCTTCGCACTAAAACTCTCATTAGCCCGAGTTATTTTTTATCTTATTTAACTACTTTTAAATTTTAAGAATTTATGTTAATTTTTCCTTTTTCTCTGTAACTGCTCTTAAATTTAAAAAATTATATTAATTGTATTTTTTTTATTTTTACAACTGCTTTTAAATTTTAAACTTATTTGATAGTCAAATTTTGCATTTTTTAATTTTATCAGCGAATCTAATGTGAAAAAAGAATCTTTATTACTGGAAGAGTTTTAGAGATTCTAAAAAATATGTAGTTTATAATCACTTACACTAATCAAACACCCAGAAAGAAGTGAAAAACTATCGTAGAGTATTGTCAAATCCAGCTTA
>NW_017259191.1:33213-36343 GCF_001594045.1 Atta colombica
GTGCAGACGGTGAAATGGGAGTAGGTTTAAACGCAAAAAATGCATACATGAAGCAGAAACATCGTATGATCTGGGAGCGCCGTCACGGACCAGTAGGTACCGGCATGAAACAACAACCAAACAATGCGTAGCATACTTGAACCGGCATTGTAGCTGATTATATAAATTTAATGGCAAACGCATTCGTACATTATGGATCTGAATTGCATGTTTGCTTAATATGTACAGATGTGTTGTGATTTAAAGACGACGGGATAATAAAAATAATTTATCAGAATTTTAATCTCTCATTTGTAATCTCTATAACAATCTTCCGTATCTTATAACGATATATATAAAACCACACAGCGTGCATCGACAGCAAATCTTTGAATATTGCATGAATCAATATATCTTTCCTTTTATTTCTTCATTGTACAATATATAAAAAGATTATACCTATTGTACATGTATATCAAATTAATTTATGAAATATTCATTTAGACACGATTCCATCGATGATTTATACATTACAATTTCTTTTGTTTTTTTATTATGATAAAATCATCCTATATAATATATATGAATTTTCATTTATACAGTTTTTCTCCGTTTTGACATCATATTTTAACCAGATTACTCATCCGTTATTTAAAATGCCAAAAACAAATTTGAATACGCATAAAACTTATTTAGCGTTTAGGCATTTAGAACATAAGACAATCTCATGTACCATACACGATGGCACACATTTAATACACAAACTTAAAATACTTCCAACTATTTGAATGAATTAAAAGTTTCCTTCTACAGGACACATACGCATAGAAATTTCTTTTTTTTAAGCAAATATAAAATACATAGAATTCATTATTATGCATAAATATACAACACGTAACGAAACCATTTCTTTAATAGGAATAAATTAACAAAATATTTAAAAAAGTCATGAATACTACACGATCTTCGTAACTATCTAATACCTGACGTTCGACTGTCATACTTAACATGTATCCGCGAATTTTTCAGTGATCCGAGAGATGAAGATGAACATTACGTATACCTTTCTCCTCCTCCTCCTCCTCTCTCTCTCTCTCTCTCTCTCTCTCTCTCTCTCACTCACTCACTCACATACTTTGTTTTTTTTTTAAAATAACGTATTACGAGATAAATTGGCAAATTAGTATCGCATAAAAACTTGGAATTCATTGTAGCTATAATCCTACAGTACAATCTAATTGATCTCTCTATGCTGCAAATTATTACACATCCACGTCATATTTACAATGAACATGGAGTATACATGATTAAAAGAGATCCATCACACATTCATTTTTTTCTGTACAATTAAAAAGACTTGCATTTTTATTATACATCTGATATTACGCATTCAAATATATTGGTAGAACATTATAAAAAAAAGTTCTGTATTAGGCAGAGTCACAAGGGTATACTCCCATCATTGCTCTTCAAATGAAAAAAAAAAGCGCAATAGCCGCTATAGAGATATATTCGGTGCAAATGTTTGTCTCGTCTCCTTTTGAATAAAATTACATAATATTTGTCGCCATTTAGTAATTTCTGGACGAATTTGTCTCAATGACCTTTGTAAAATTTTCCTCTCGTCGCGCTATTACATCCTTCCGATTCTGCCATACAATAAGCACTAATCTCAAAACATCGAAGTTTTTTTTCATCAATAAAATTATTTTCTCTTTCCTTCGCGTATCGCAAAACTCACGTGGCAACATCGTATTATAATCATTCAATTTTACACATCTATCATCGCTGTATCGCATAATCGCACTTATTCACATGATACATTCGTAAAATTATACATTGAACAATAAAAAAATGTATCCGTATGGTGAATGAAGAGAAATTCGTAAGATAATTAACAAGATGAATAATTGAAGGTGCATGGTATAGACAAGAGAATTTCGTTTATCTTGTAATTGGCAACAATTATACGTAATTATCATATTGTATGTTATATGAATGCAACTCACATTGTCCTTGGCAATGTGAACATAGGCAAATCGAAAGAAGCGTTTCTCAACGATAATTTATTTACAAAAGAGAATTGTGTGTGTGTGTGTGTGTGTGTGTGTGTGTGTGTGTGTGTGTGTGTGTGTGTGTGTGTATTTGATGACTACGGATGAACCTAGTCTAATGTTCTTCCAATTTCGTTTAACGAATATAAAATAAAAAAAGGAATGGATATAAAAATTATTTTTTCACGATATGTATTGTTAACTAATCAAAACAATCAAGTAAAAATTGATTGTAAATTTGATACAAACACATGAATAAAGATTAAAATAATATCAAATGAGATAGAATGTTAATAAAAGAAAATATTAGATGGGACATAAAAAAGATTTAGATGTAATTACATATTTCACAAATGTACCGGGTCACGCTTCTTGTGTGTGATTTACCACAAAAAATTTAATTATTGCCATCCCAAGCTCCCTTCTTGATGTAGTATTTACTATCATCTCGCTTCTTTTTATATCCTATATCACAGTACGAAAAATGCTACATGTTTTCCTAGCCATCAGTACATGTCATTCAGTATAAACGTCGCTCACACTTCTTTCTTATTATGATTCTGATTATACAATCATAATCTATTCGATGTATATTTTCATACTCTTTGAAAATAATTCGTGCTATAATCCTTTCCTTCCAGTTTGCATAATCAACATTTAATCTATATGGATTTGTTGTAAATTTTGAGCATAAATTAAGTATGGTACCTACCATATTCATGGAACAGTATAGGTAATTTAAATCCATTTTAGATGATAATCTATTGAAGTCCATTGAAATCCGAAGCTTTTTGTTATTTCCATGAAAAAATTGATTAAAACATAATCTGGTTTTGATCCTGAGTTTATCACTTTTTTAATATCTCTCTTTTCCTGCTTTTCTGCTTATGGCTCGATCGGTTGATTGAATTGGGCCGCCAGACGTCTTTTGCCTTTAACTAGCGAGATAAACATAGTTTCCTGATATTTTAAAGCGAATGAGTATATACGTATGTATATATAATATGATTATTTTATAAAACATTAGTTGATATAGAAAAGGGCTCTCTCTCTCTCTCTCTCTCTCTCTCTCTCTCTCTCTCTCTCTCTCTCTCTCT
>NW_017259191.1:36366-39650 GCF_001594045.1 Atta colombica
TCTCTCTCTCTCTCTCTCTCTCTCTCTCTCTCTCTCTCTCTCTCTCTCTAAATAATGTAACTACTCACAGAGTTTACTAGAAATGCTATGACTGTCGCTGCTCTCATCATCATCGATAATATTATCCTCGCTTTCGGAATTTGCAAGATTGAGGTGAGTTCTCACATTGGCGACAGTCTTTTTCTGATTATCTGCCAATATTTTCTTCTTGGGTGTTAACGATAGAGAAGGAAGAGGCAATTCCGATGGATGTGGCGCTACGACAGACTTATAATAAGGAGAAGTAGATGGATACAAGGGATTCGCAGCAGCGGGCAATAGATTTTTGGTTGGCGACAACAAGTTCGAGATACCGTCGCCAGTCAAAATCTGATTCCAACTTGGTAAGATCAACGGGGGAACCTGAAAAGAGACGGATAACTATGTAGAAGAGCAAATAAACAATTGTTTCGTGTATAAACATATCTAATAAAAAGGAAAATATACCTGTACGTTCGTGGAATGTTCATCTTGCGGATAAGTAAATTTTGTCGGGGACCAGAGCGATGATTTCCAATGTTCCTCCTTGCATACAATATCCTACAAGAAAATGACAACTTATTTTCAATCAGATGTATTGAGATAAATATTAAAGGAAATTCTAACAGTTCTAAAAACAGATGACTTTTATGAATTTTTAAGAAAAAATATTGATATCCAAATTACTTTTTAAGATATGAAGAAACATCTTAGATATAAAAAGATTTTAGTTAAGCAACTAGGATTGGAGAGCAGGACTATATTTGAGATACTTTTATTTAACTTTAATTTACAGTATTTACAATAAAAGTATATTTTGTATGTTGCATTGTATGTTTCAGTAGAGCATGAAATTACGTATTTTGTATTTAAAATCGAAAGATTGAAAATTTCTTGTATTTTATAATTCAAACAAAATTGATTGTCAATCTCAGTATTTGAAATACAAAATATAAAACACTTTCAGTCTTTCAATATTAATATTAAAATACAAAATACTTTTATATATTCGCATGAAATATACAAAATACAATTTTTCAAATAAAAGTATTTCAAATATATATCCAGTCCTATGAATAATGTATAAGTAGCGTTTGGAAAAAAATTGATTTTATATTGCTGTAAAGTTTTTATAAAAATAAAATCGAAATGGCATAATATGAAGAAAACTTTAAGAAAATTTTTTGTTTGATTTTTTGTGATAGATGGTACATGCTGTATGCCATACATTGCTGGAAGTAATTAACTATTATACGCTATTCAGTATATAATAAAAAATGTAAAAAAAGTTTTTTAACAAGTTTTTTTACAAGTTTTTTTATTCCAAGAGAATGCCTCATTATAACTTAAAAAAGGTTATCTGGATCTTATTAAACTTTGTCCAAAACATTTATAAAAATCATTGTTTTTAGAGCTATTACAATGAAAATCCCCCTTTTAATTTTAATTAATTAAAATAGTACCTCGGGTGGTGAGTCGGGTTTGGGCGGTGGCGGTGGGAAATTACATTGCATTATCGGTGTGCGCATCAAGCTATTAAGGAAGCTTTCGCCGCCGCTTTCCGAGACTGGCCAATTAGTTGTGCGTTCCTCCGAACTCGGCAAATTCT
Organism: Atta colombica; assembly: GCF_001594045.1. Lineage (NCBI taxonomy): Eukaryota > Metazoa > Arthropoda > Insecta > Hymenoptera > Formicidae > Atta > Atta colombica. Next base: position 37,994 of record NW_017259191.1, read on the forward strand.
TCCAATGCTTATCATAAACTTCCGACCACAGAGCTTTATCATCCTTCGTTTTCCAAGAATTAATGTTTGTCAATTGATCGATCCATTTTTCGTGATCCATCTGATCATGATCCATTTGGACGCGAACGCTGAGAGCATTTGAGGCATTTGCGCGACATGAAGAATCACTTTCAAATGAATCGTTGCTGGAATCCGTATCGTGATAAGATGACATCGGTTTATATATTGATGGCAAAAGTATACCGGCGGAAACTTAAAGAGTGAAAAATTCAAAAATTAGCAAGATATCAACGAATACATGAAAGAAGTTATATTTCAACTACTTATTTACCGGCTAATTTTTTATTCAAATAGATAATCGCTTCTTTCTTCCGTGTCTCTTTTATCGTTACAGTACAAGGTAAGGCTTGTAAAAGTGCAGTTATTGTTGGAAAACCATATTGAGCGGGTTTACAAGCTATACCTATAATATTCAAGTATGATGTATCAAACTGTGATAAGTTTAATGAACCACCATAATTCATCATTACGCGATAAAGCTCACAAGCGAAGCAATGCAATGGTGTCAGCTCGATGAATTGTTCGCCGTTTATTACTGTGAACTGTAAGATATATTTGTAAAATATGATAAACACACGCAAAAATACTCTGAATTATTATTTAAAGAGTAATTTTAATCCAATTTTCAGCCAATTTTAACGGCAATATGAACAATAATAGATCGCTTCTTTTGTATTAAATTTATACATACTCGAACAACATTTGCTAGATCTTTTTTAAATTCGTCCAAATTACATGGCTTCATATAATATTGAGAGTATTGTTTTACAAAATCTTTGAGAGACATTCTATGTTGGGGTTGTTCCATTAACACACGTCGGCATTGGAGGGTTCTTTGCTGCAAATGCGATTTATCTACTGTGATGATAGCTGGTCCTGTAGCCAAGTCTATGATCTGCGATAAAGGAGAGTCGAAACAGTCAATATTATTATAAAGCGTTGCTAATTTTTAGACTTGATTGTACAATGATGCATTATTATAGATACTTGAATGGTATCTCCAAGCTTCTGCATAAGCTGCAACATCGAACTGCAACCGTATAATTCAGGACGTAGCATGTAGCCGAAGTGACGTAAGAATTTTGGCGCAATACTCGAAACATTTAGGCCACTCCTAGCGCGTATCACCAATTTCGATATTTGTTCGGAGAGAACCTTGAGACCCTCTTTCTCAGTTAAAGATATCTGTCTTTCGCCGCCATTTACTTCCTCGATTTTGACTACATCTGGAATTGCTTCGAACAATTCGATCAGCTTGGTGAATCCGTAATCCGACACGCGACACTGATGGCCGAAGTGATGATGATAGGAAGGTACAAACTTGTTGAATAACATTCTACATTGCGGTGCATGTTGCAGTAATTCAACCACCTGTTAAATTACAAGAATTTATTTTAATAGAGTTCAATAATTATGCGTACAGTTTCTGTAAAAAGTTTGAAATTGAAAATGTATTAATATTTATATAAATATTGCTATTATTAATAATATTTACATTGTTATAAAAATGAATACTAAAATTACAAAATAACTTTTTGAATAACATCATATATTTATTTAATAATACATTTTTATAATTTATTTATTACATTTGTTA
>NW_017259191.1:40199-41155 GCF_001594045.1 Atta colombica
TATATAATTCATATTAAATTATAAAACATTAAAGACCTAGCTTCGACCGTTATAAGCTTAAATATTCTTATTTATTGTTTAATTCATAAGTTTTCTTAAAACGCAATTCGTGAATCACGCACCTCCTTAGCGAATAATTTCGTTCGTTCCATTTCTTCAGGAGTCTGTTCGCGTTTGGGGATGGCTATCATCTTATCATTGGCTTCCATAGGAGTTACAACGACCGTATTCTCGGACACTTCACTAAGAATATCTTCGATATTGCATACACCGTAATCCACGATGTCCCATGGTTTTGCTAACAAAAAAAAAATGTTATATGTCACTGTGATCACCTATCTTTAAAAAATAAACGCGAATAAATAAATGTTACACCGTACCTATCACTCGTTGATAAACGCTTGGAAATTCTGAGAGTGCCACTTGTTTGCTCGCTTTCGATTTCAGTACTCGTAGTAAATCTGAGGTAAATCTGCGTACTTGAGCACGATGCGACAACGTAACCATGCGCTTATTGCCTTCTCCCATTACCTGAAAGAATACACGACAGTTCGTAAATCTTTCTGATTTAATATTGATTTACTTAATTTACATGGACTTAATTTACTTGGACAGTGTGTGTAAGTGCCTCTAGCAGATCTATTAGTTTAGTGAATCCATAATCGGCGACTCTACACTGTCGTCCGAAGTGATGGTGATATGCCGGTATAAATCGATTGAACGGTAATTGGCAGTGCTTCGCAGTTTTCAGAAGATCGACCAGTTCGCGGCTAAAAAGAGCTAGCTGATTCGCGAGTGGTGGACTCACGCATTTGGTTTCTAAAAAGAGCAATATGTTATTCTTGCAATAAACTTTGATCAATGCACATTTTGTTAATCAATTTTTATAAAAAATGTATACATGTGTGTGTGTGTGTGTGTGTGTGTGTGTGTGTGTGTGTGTGTGTGTGTGTGTG
>NW_017259191.1:41389-41861 GCF_001594045.1 Atta colombica
TTTCATGATCCTTCTTCCCTATCCACACAATGTATTTCACACTGCCAATATCTTGTCTTAACTCAACACATGACAAGCATGATACTAAATGCTCTAAAGGTACACCTTTCTCTACAATTTCTAACTGCTCTTTGAATTCGGCCTCATAACAGTTCGGTAGACTGAAATTATTCAACAGATTGCAATACGTATTTCAAATTAATGTTAGAATTCTTTCGCATCATATATAAAATTTAATATAAATAATAAAAACATACCTTGGCAAAGGTAGAATACCATTGTGCGACATTAGTAACTGTTGCAAACGAGACTCAAGAAGTTTCAAAGAGATCTTTACATTAGGTAAGGATGCCATTTCTTGTTCCGCCCACCCTTTGTCTGATAATGGTTTCGAAGTATGCATTGTGCAATACGGTAACTTGACTTGTCCATCCTGCAAATATTGTTCAATATCTTTCATTTATATATATAT
>NW_017259191.1:41961-54428 GCF_001594045.1 Atta colombica
AATGAATCGCTTTACAATTATGATCAAAGCTTCTCGACAGTAAGAGGAACTATAATGCAGTTCTATCGTCACCAGAAAAGCTCAGACTCGGCTTCTTATTCATCATTTAGCGAATACTACACAGAAAACAACACAATCGCGCACCTGTATCGTATTACTAAAGCATGGCGACGGTGTGTTTCTATGATCCGGATTGAGCGAGACCATTCTGCCACTCGGATCTTCAGTGATTATGCATACGTCTCTCATCTTGTAAAGTTCTGACACGCTTATAGAAATCATAAATCGGCTCTCGTACATCTCGCGGAATTTGAATAATGGTAGTTTGTGTCCCGGGACCTCTTGCAAGAGCAATACGATTTGTGCTCGGATAAGTTGCAAATTTGGTCCACCGATATGAGCATAAGATATCAAAATGCGCTTATAGCCTATTTTACGACGGTGTAATTGTGAGATCGCATATTGTGCGTCGGATAACGAAGGTACTTTCACGCTAGCGGCGTAATTACCGTCTGATTGTGTAAATAAAGAAATATGACAGCTCTAAAATAGAAAAAAAACGTATCTCTACAATAAATTGACCACACATAAATTATTTTACAACTCTTTCATTAAATAAATGACCACGTACCGAGATGTGTTCCATGAACACAGACGAAAGAATTCGCTTCATGTCTTTCATATCGATATTTTGATCTAAATTTGTTACTTGCAATTCGATGGATATATTAGTGCCATTATTGGTGTTATGTCCGACGCGATTATTTACAGGATTAAAAAACTTCTAAAGAAGAAAAGATTAAGAAACATAGATTGAGAGAAAAGAATAAATTAACACAAAATAATCGGAAAAAAGACCCTAAAAGATCAAGTTGGATCTTCAATAAATAACCGTGTGAATTTATATATTACACATCTAATCCTACAAACTGAACTAAATTAATTTTTAATCTTGAAACGCAATCCTAACAGAACTAAAATAATAATATTACAAATTGAAATAATAATTTTTTTTATATGTTTTTATATGTTTTATTATTTTGTTTTAAAATAACAATTTCATAATATTAATGTTCATAAACGTTTAGGGACTTTATTTCCAATTTGTTGTATATTCATGTTACGGTCTCAAAAGATGTATTTAATAAATTAACACGTCATAACAATATACAAAAAAATACCTCTACTTCTTCGTTTTCTGCATCACTCAGATGCGACCGTGATGTTTGATTATGTTGTCCTGCTCCTTGTAACATATTATTTTCGTAAGGTGATGGTGTTTTATTATTTCGTGTAGAAATCTGCTGTTGCTGATTCTGGAAAAAAAAAAAAAAGGAAACACTTTTCTAGAATGTTTACTAAAATCTTGCAAAAAAATTCTGAAAATTTGCAGTATTTTAAAAGTATTCCCGATATTTTGGAGATATTTTTATTTAAAATTCAAGATAGCAATGCAAAATTGAAAGAAATTCGATAATATCAGTGAGCTACTCTATTCTGTTGAGTATTGTCTTTTATTGTCACTTTGATTTTTTTCTAAAAACTCACAAAATACACAAGAATGTGAATATACGGATGTGTATATCATATTTATTACTAATTAATTGCTAATATTTTACATTATCAAAAAAAACTGGTTAAAGAAACAATAATTTTTTTAGAAAGACAGAATTAAAATTTGAAAATAAATTCCAAAAATTTTCCTAAATCTCGATAAAAGATTCTATAATGTTTCCAGATATAATTTTTAAAAAGAAAATCCTCCGAAATTTCCAGATAATAAACACTCCGTTATCTTTTCGTTCCTCTAAATATGTTAAATGAATAAAATATAATTGTGTTTATACCTGACTGTGCCACGAGTTCTTTTCTCTAGTCGACGCATCATATAGCGGAGAAGGACTACGTCGTTTGTACGGATTGGATTGCACTTCAATAATACATAATATTAATCATCAGACGCGATACAATCAAAATGACATAATACAGAATTGATTTCAAATTATTACCATTATAACCAAGTGGAACAGCTAATGAATTGTATGACTGCCGTCCTCCAATCCATTCAGAAGCATGAAGAAATGTACCATGTGTACCTCTGATGCGCCTAAGACCTTCAGGAGTGCGAGAAGTTGTGGTAATAGCAACGTTATTGTCCCGAACCTGCGGGATGTGAGTCCGTTTATTTAATATCTTTGACTTCTCTGCCTTAAACAAAAATAAGTAATTGTTTAGAACATTATAAAAGTAAACATTATAGTAACAAAAATAAACCAATTATAGCAGATTATCAACAAGGTTGAGAGTAAAGAAAATATATCACAGAAATAGATATATATGGATAGATTTAAATAGCTCTTAAACGAAACTAACTTTATATTGTGGTTCCCATATATGACTATATTGTTGAGGTCCCGCCAGTGGCCATATTATATTTGGTGATTGCACCCTAGTAAGGTCATTGTATGTCCTATTAAAAGATACCTCTCCGCTATTCAGATATGATCTCTCAAAAAATATTGGAGGTTGTATTAGCCTGCGAAATATAAAATAAAGATATTAAAGTTTCATTATAATTTTGTAACAAATATAAAATTCATTTAACATTTTGAATCAGATAAGATCAAATTACAAGCTCATAGCCCGAATCAGCAAGGATAAAAATCTACTCTCGACTCTAAGGCTCTTTCTCGGATTATCCATCATTGAAGAGAAACAATATTATGTTAATTCACCAAATAAGAAATTTAAATTTCACAAAAACTAACCCTGATGGTGGGCCATTGATGGGTGCGCAATGGGGATTGAAAGCAGGATAGCCACCCACAGAGGACGAGGACTGAACATGTGGAAATTGGAGGGTCCTTTGCCCTAGCACAGAGGCACTCGCAGCATACATTTGTTTAGAACTACTTTGTTTAGAATCAGTAACAATTTCCGAGTCACTAACTGCCCTACTCCGAGTTATGATACTTCCTGAAAGAATATTATTAATTACAATAAGTTTGGTGGGTAATCAATGCCTTGGCGTCTTACGTCGCTTAAAATTTTATCAACACAAACGTACCTAGATTTTTGACAATTATGTTTCCTTTCTCCTTCCCGAGATATTTTACAGATATTTTCGATCCAAGAACAAGTTCTCCTTCCATACGCTTCTGAGCCCTACCAAAAATAAAAAAAGAAAAAACAAATTCACATTGTTATTATATAGTCTGTTAACAAGTAATTTCACTTATAAATGACCTTGATCGCAAGAATATATCTTGACATCGATCGATTGTAACAGTAATTACAATAATACCAAATTTTATTTTAAATAGGAATGCACGTAAAATAAACTATGTATTGCATATAAAATAAACATTCCTCGATATTAAGCAGCATAAATTTCTGACAATGGTGATATTACCACTTACCACAAATAGAAGTAAAATCATCACTCAACATTGCGATATTGAACATTTAAATAAAGAAACAATAAATACTAAATAATAAGATATATATTACTCTGTAGAAAAATTTCACTATAATAAATCCTATTATGTGCTCATGAATATAACAGTTAAGTAAATTTATTATACTATATAATGTTCTTTGATACCACTATGTTCGTTATATTACTGTCTGTTATTTCGAATCTTTCCTATTTATGTTTTCATCCCTGCTACATCTGTATATATAATAAAGGAGATATATAAGACCGTTTTTCTTCCTTTTTTTTAAATACGTATACCGATCCAATGGTAGAACAGAGAATGCGAAAGGTTGATTTGCACGACATGTATGAGCGGGATATTTAAATAAAAATTAATATAGGCTAAGCTAGCAAACGAATAAAAAACGTAAATTTCAATAGTAACTTTCTAATTAATATCTGAAGTTTTCGGGAAATTTACTAATTTACTCTGAGAGACCTAATTAATATTCTCTTCATTTATCAAATTTAATAATACTTAATTCAACTATTTTTGAAATATATAAAATATCATAAAAGATACATATCATTTCATATATATTGTTCATAAAATTAATTTAATTAAGAAAAAAGTAATTGCTTTATATATATTTAACACAACTTTTATTTCAATATATCTGTGGTAATCAAAATTCATAAAATATATACCTGTCTGCAGAACTATGTGACGTAAACCGTAGAATGGCAGTATTTGACTGGACATCTATCACGCGACCACCGCAATTTTCAGATAATTGCTTAAGACGACGCTTAATAATATTAACATCCGTTTCATTGGGAAGATTACTAATTAGAAGGTCATAGGATTCATTACCCTGAAAGTGTTAAATTACATTTGTAGGTAAACTGAGTAAATACGCGAAAGACAGATTATGTATCAATAAATTTTAACATTATATGTATATACATGTATATACATATATCATGGAAGTGGTGAATTTGTTTTGAAAAATCACTGATCAACTCTACGAAATAACTACATTGATGAACGTACTAAAAATTTGAAATTTAAATGCACGTTTCATAAAACTGAAAAACTTAATATATCCTTAGTGTCACTGAATCATTGAGATATATCTTGATTGTATATATCGCTCGTTTGTTAAAATATGTAATAAATATGTAATAAATATGTAGTAAATATGTAATATAATTCGAAAAACAAAGTTTTTTCCAGAAAATAAGTTTGTTTTAAATTATTAAAATTTTTGAAGTATTAATTTTTTTATCATAAATTCAAAAATATAAGCCGACAAAAAAATAATCGTGTAACAAGTATAGTATCAGTAAAATAAAAGACTAAACTTTGAGTTCTTGTCGGAATAGAATCGATATAATTAACAAAATAATTATTTCACTCACTTTATAAGAACAGTAAAATTATCAAAATGAGTAAATTTGGAACGTTGAGAAGAATCAGAAAGACATTGTAAGTCTAATGACTAGAGAGATAAAAAAATTATGAAAAACGAACACTCTTAGTATTTAGAATATTTTTATTTCTTGACATTAAGTTCATTCTACAATTGCGTAAATACATAATCATAAGTCGTTATAGTTGCAACCAATCTCAATAGAATATTCTTCTCATATTCGACTATGATTGGCCAATTCTTACAACTACAATCACTTACTATGCTTACGCAACTATAGAATGGGCTTTAAATTTGTGATGTTTTCCCGGTTCAGTGAAAACAATGTTCCGAATTAAATAATTTTGAAGTGTCTACTGGTTTTCTTGTTGCAAAGCAAAAATATTTATTTCGTTAATTATATCAACAATTTTGAAGAGCACTCAAACCGAAAGTCGAAATGTCTGGCCTTTTACTAATATACTTACAAGGGAATTACATAAAGTTCTGATTTAAAAAAAAATGTTTTTGTATACATATAGTAAATTACATAAAAAGATGAATTTAGAAAATGTTCACTATAACGGAAAAATAGTGTGAAATCATCCCTTATGTGGTAGCGGTTTTTAATTTTTTCCATTATATATCAAAAACTATTTGAGATCAAAATAAAAAAAATATCAAAAAATATTTTATACAAAACTTTATAACAAAATTACCTCTCTTCATTTACGTCAATAATATTTTTAATAAACAATTTTTTTAATAAAAAAAAATTTATTTTTCAAAAATATTGACGTGGATGAACAGAGGTAATTTTATTATATAAAACATTTTTGTAAATAAATAAAACATTTTTTAATTTCGAATAATTTTTAAGATACAATGAAAAAAGTTAAATTCGTTACCTACATGAGAAATAATTTCACCCCTTCAAACCGAAAGTTTTTTTTCCGCTGCAATGGACAAATTCATCTTTTTACGTAATATCTATATGTGTACAAAGTTTCATTAAATCAGAACACTTTGTGTGGTTTCTTTGTTAGTACACACGATTATCTTGTGTCAGATCATATTGGCTTTTATTTTGGAATTTATGATTTATTTCTTGAGAGCCTTAATCTTTTTTAAACGTTATTATTTTAATCTCAAAATATAATTTTGTAATGTTTGTAGAGGATTGAAGAGGAATAAAAATATGTGCCTTCACACACACACACACACAAAATATTCTTTTTTTTCTTTTTTTCTATTCTTTTTCTGCAATTAATTTAGAAATTGTCATTTTTTTTAGTCATGTCTTGTTATAATACATAGAGTGATATAGATTATTGAAAATGAGTCTAAATTATATTCATTGGGATGTACGAAGTATGCTACATACAGATACACACAAGACAAAGTATATTCGGAAATAAAGAATGAGAAAAAGTATACTACGTATACTCTATAAATATTGTTTATTAAATAGATACATATAAAAAGAGTGTAGCATAATTTATAATATTAGCAGTGTGGGATGAAAATTCCCTTGTCAATATTATAGTCGTCACATACCAGTCTTCATACCTTTGGTGGAGGTCTGGACGGCAGTGGTTCCGTGAGCTCCATAAAGTCATAATGTTCATTAGCGCATAATATTAACGCTTCTGAGGTATTCTTTTTATGTAGCAGTATCACATGAATCTTCTTCCGATGACGTAGATCACTGAGATCAGCGGCAAAATTAATATCGCCAGATATTAAGATTATAGCTGCCGGGCTGCCATGGATGTCGGCAAACCTTCTAATGGCTTGTTTAAGCTTTTCGTCTGCAGCGTTTTTACATGTAGCAGCTACGTGTATTAAATTAACCTAACAAATGCAGAATAAGTTATTTGGTAATGAGCGTTGTGTTCCGGAGTTTGTTGAAATTATGTCGTGAAATTGTTTTACCTGAGCATCATTTAGTTCCTGAATGATTTGACTATTCTCTTTCTGAACATCACAAACCACTATAAATTCTGCCTCTTTATAGCCATCAAAAAATTTATCTCTAATTAACTGTGTAACTCCTATGGCGGATCTACCTTTAGGAACCTAAAATACAATTATTATTATTTCATGACAAATAATATTATTTCACTGAAATCCATGATTAGAATATTAGGTTTATTTTTACTGCACTGGACTAAAACCTTTTGTCATTGATGTTCGATAAAAACCATAACAATGCTTAAGGATTGATTCCTAAGATCATCTTAAGACAAAAATTCTAGTACCAAAATGTCGAGGTTATAATAGTTTTTTGAATTATAAGCACTTAAAGTTAGCGAATCATGCTTCATAAAATTTGCATGCTTAGGTGCGATTAGACCTTCTGTCTAGGATTTTATCTAAAATTATCATATCCATTCTCTTTTTTTCCCAGAACATCATTCTTTTATACAGCGTTTGAAAACATGTGGAAAAATTCCAAAGGTATCCCAAATAATTACTGCTCATGATTATCTTAGACATCTTTAAAAAATCTCCCCAGATGTTTCCAGATCCCTAAAAAAAAGGACAAAAAAAAGAGAATGGCAATCCTAGTTCACAGTATCACATCTGAATGCATAAACTTTAAGTAGTATGATTCGATAACTTTAAATGTTCATAATTAAAAAATTATATTGTAGCGACATTTTGGTATTGAAATTTTTTTGAAAAATATCGAAATAACCTCAGGCATTTACCCTTAAGTATTGTTATGGCTTTTATTGGACATCCTGTATATCTACAGATCTGTTCTTTTGAACTAAATTTCTTATGTGGTTAGTCTTTTTCTCCTCCAAAATGAAAAGAAAAAAAGTTAAGATAAACTATGCAAAAAACTTATGTCAACTAAAAAGAACAAATTATATTTCATTTTAGGTACAATAAGCATTCAGTTTAGCGAAACTTCTTATGATTCATTTATTCTCTTTTTCTCCAAGGTGAAAAGAAAAAGTTAAAATAAACTGTGAAAGAAGTTTAGATAAAAAAAAACAATCATTTCTTTCTCGAAAGAAGAGATTATATCAAGTTCAACCTGACAATTCTCAATGTCCCAAAATACGCCAATGGGTGGAAGATGATTCGATGTACTCGACATCTTAGCTGGGCTATCATAACACAGAAGAGAGCAGTCATGTCTGCAATGGCTGAACGACAAAGAACTGAATGCCTTAGAGTCTATATTAGAACCGCTATTGTTTTCTAGTCTAATGTCACACAGCGAACTGTTAGACTCCGAAGAGAAAAACTTTGGCGTAGACAACAGAAGTTGTTGTATCAGTTTCTCGTTAAGGCCCTCGATCTCGTCATTATCTTCCGCACAGGATGCACGGTAATCAGAAGAGTTCTCGTCAGCCATGTGTTTCACAAGTTTTCTGATAGGAGTTCAATATACAGGCTGAAATTAAATGAACAAGTCAAGATTAAACAAATATGACAAAAGAATATATTGAATATAAATAAGTAAAAACATTTTTATTTTATTTCTTCTTATTTGATCAAAGTGAACTCCTGCTTAACATTTTGTTGTGCAAATTTTTGCAATTTTTCGTTCAAACAAAATTGTACAACATTTAATATCGATAAAATTATATCTATGCCTTTAATTTTTAAACGAGACATATTATACACTGTACAATCGCGTAAATAATTCAAAGGTATGTGTAATTAATGATTTTCACAAAAGAGATGTACAATTGTAAAGAATGGAGAAAGAAAGAGAAATTCGTCGCGAGAACATGTCTTTCTGACAGTAGAAATAATTTAAATCGTTACACGCAAATGCATGTCGAGGAGTTTTTGATATAACAAATTGTAGCACGAGGGAACCGTTTGGCGCGTTACCTGTGAAATTCAGCCATCGTTCCACCATCACTTCCTATGCAGCATCGGGCAAAAACGCGGCAACCGGCACAATAAAATACCAAACAGGTAAAACATTACGATAGGGAATCATAGGCGAGTGCATAATTCTAAAAGTTCCATGTCCGAACTCGTCTGTCGGAGTTAAGATTAAATCCGCAAGATATATGTTTCTCGTATAATTTTTCTTCTATTTTACCTTGTGTTTCAATTCTCTCTCTGTCTTTCTCTATCTCCCTCTCTGTCTCTCCCTTTATTCCCTTCTGCGTGGCATGAACAGAGAGAAATCATCATGAGAGCGATCTCGGTCTTTTTCATGCAACGCATACTAGCGTCCATTCTTGCGATATAGGAACTAGGTACATACCTACTTTCGTATTTTGCGAAACTGTTGATAAAATCATAGTACAAAAAGTCTCGAATAGAGTTTTTATAATTTCGACTCACAATCAGTTACGAAAGAAAAGAGGATTGGAGGGATAGTAATAATAATAATAATAGCTTGGTTATGAATATATCAGCCACAAATAATTTATTCTCACATGCTAAGACTTGATCACAATTTGAACTCTATCACAGTATAAGTACATACAGTATGGACATTGAACTTTTATGTGGTCTCTAATTTTAGTGCGCATGCGCCGATTTTCAACCAGGAATATAACTTCTTTCAGTAAATTAAAATTGTAAATTAGATTAGGTTAGCTGAATCTCCTTTTTCCTAAATATAAAATAATTAATCCTTTCGCCTACAATATCGTGTAAGACTCATGATAAAAAAATCGGGCCAAACATGAGTATTATATTTGGCCGGGTGAGAGCCGTGGTACGTCGTTCGTACAAAGTACTTAATTTTTTTTTAATTTGTAAGAGAAAAGTAGAGCAAAGAGTTAATAAAATTAAGTTTTATTAAAAAATTAAATCAAATTTTTTCGGAGACTATATTGTGTAGAGTGTTATATTTGTATACGATAAAGTATTCTCGTAATTAAATATGCGCGCGCGTGTGTGTGTGTGTGTGTGTGTGTGTGTGTGTGTGTGTGTGTGTGTGTGTGTGTGTATGTACGTATATTATTAAATTACAACTTCACATTTAATTACAATTTTCATGTAATATATTATTTTTTCATACATAATTATTCAATTACAATTTTCATATAATATTTAATCAATTATTACTTTTAATTTATTTATTATTGTTTAATATTATTATTATTATTATTATTATTATTATTAATGTGAATGTTATCTTTATATAATGAGTTCGTTAACATTATATTATTATATAATTCTGATTTAAAAATATATTCGCTATGAGCAATTTTCATGACACGACCGAATTATGTCTCTTTTTTTTCAGAAAAATCATTTTGTAGCTTTATTAAAACTCAAATTTATAAGCGTCTTTTCAACTTACAACATGGCGAGTCATGTGATCTGGGACCTGCTACATCAAAGGTGTCGACGCTCACCATATTGTATGTATTTACACTGTGACTCTATTCAACTTAATTTTCGATTCTCGTCACCGACGAGATACTATTAAAGATCGACATCCTTTGTAAGTGTTAAGAGTTAAAAACTGATAATATTGTACTAATTTTATGATTTATTAGTTTAGTAGACGTATTTATGCATTTATAACTCAATAATACTTTATTTTTCTTTAAAATTGTGTAATTTCAATGTTATCATCAAAATTTGATTATCAAAAGATGATAACTATAGAGAAAAAAAATTGTAATTTTTCTGCAGTATATAGGATATTATTACAGTTTTATAAGTATACATATTTATTTATGGAACATTTATGTAATAAAAAAATCATGAATTTAATAATGTATGAATCAAATATTTATGTTAATAATAGCAAACTTGTATCAATTGTTGATAATGTCAGCGTTCTTCAATTATCTCCGGGTCCTTTTTATACCGCCGAAAATTTGTCTAGAGTTGACGGTTTTTAATAGTATCTAGTCGGTGCTCTTGTCGAGAGATGTATGCGAGAAAATGCTCGCTAGTCGCTTATCTCCGGCCAATCGCAGGCCCACTTGGACTGACTTAGAGAGTTTGATCAACGGACCAATAGCGTGGCAAGGGAACTCGATACACCTCTAGGGAGAACGCAGTGCCGCACCATTACTGGCAACATAGAAGAATTAAAGGAGTAATAATACCGACTAAGCGTTTTCTTAAGCCTTGTGTTTACGATACAAGACATTCAGGGTATTGATTCTTTAACTTTTATTATGATGAAAATGTAAGCCATTTCACATCGCATGATTCCCTAACTTTCATCATGGTGTAATTGCGAACAATCTTAGAGGAGGTCGTTCGGCAAGAAATTTCTTGTTGAATGATAAGGTTCGAGAAAGAAAGGCTGAAAAATAGAGCGAGAGAGGAACCATAACCGACTGAATTTTATAGTTTTAAGGTTAAATATATAATTTTGCACAGTCCAAAGATAAAAATAAAATCAAATATATATACATGGCAATATATACATGGCAATATATACATGGTAATAATTTTGTTAATGGAAAAAATGAAGAGGCCTTTGAACCACATATAAGAATTACACGAGAAATGCTTAGAGATATTCATTTACATTTTCAACAAGATAGACTTTGTAAATAATGGCAGAAAATCATTTAGGCTCAGTTCCATAACTCGCGATTTATTTTTAACCACTTTTAATCGAAGTTCGACTTATTCATCATCCGTTTTCTATTCTAGAATTAGAAAAAAATTAGAAATAAATTGAAAATTAGAAATAAATTGAATTTATGGCCATGTCCGATTTATGCTGCCAACGCTCATGAGTTTGTTTTCGTTTAACATTTGATAAACAACAAAGATGAAATAATTTTTAAGCATTGTGAGCGTGAATCGGACCGCAGGCTATAGGTTTGTCGCATGCTCCAAATTAATCCAGAGAACACTTAAATCACAGATAAGATAGCAGTTGGAGCAGTTAGGCGATTGCATTCATGTGCTCCAATGTTCATTGACACGAACGGATTTAGGATAAGTGAGCATGTTTAACCTAATCCGTGAGATCATTCGAACGTGCTTCGTTTCGTTTCGGGTATTTTGTGTACCTTGATTATTTGAAAAGCGTTTTTATACAAAATAAATGTGCTTTTAATAAATATAAAAGTTATAAATTAAAATGTCAAAGTATTGATTTGAAAAGCTTTTTTAAAAAACGAGCAAAGTAGTTAACTAATAAAATTCATCTTTTATTACATTCGTTAACGCTATAAATTTCAAACGTTTCGACTTACAAAATCTTCATCAGTGATAATAAAGAAAACGTACTTATGTAACCCCATTCAATATCAACGAATATGATACGTAATAAAACATATGATATGTAATAAAAATTATCGCTCTAGGTTAATCTTATTTAGTTATTCCTGCGTTAAGATATTATCGGATCGAAATAAGAATCAAGTCAAGAAATTTGAAAATCCATAATTGTAAAATTGTGTTTAACTGGTTCTTGTTATCGAGAATCAGTCAACAATTTCATATAAAATATTTCGACGATTTTTTCAACGACTATCCTATTATATTTTGTACAATTAAATGTTAATTTCTGATTAAAAAATTATTATATTTAATTCAATATTGATGAACATCAATGATGACATTTTAATGATCATTTTAATTAAAATTTTAATTAAATATTTTAATTAAAAATAAATTTAAATGATGACATTTTATTGTATTGCATTTACATAAGCCTACTTTTCTAT
>NW_017259191.1:54528-65979 GCF_001594045.1 Atta colombica
ACTTGGTTAGGTGGCGCGAGAGTGGATGCATGCGAATGTAGCGATGAATTAGATTGTGTACTGAAGTGTAATTAAAGGCGAAAAATATAATAGGATATTAGATACGGATAAGTAAGATACGATGACTCAGAAGTGACAAATAAAGGTGATAAGAACTTCGTAGTGATAGAACTGTTCTATATGAGATAAGGAGAAGGTAGGTAGGTGAAGTTATGGCATCGAAAGACGCGAATGGCTCATCAGGAAGAGGGTGGGGAGGGGGCCGGGAAGGGAAAGATGGTGGATAGCAAACAGAGGAAGTTGACGACAGAAGGGAGGGGCACTGCCGGCGAGAAAGAGATAACATTTAGGTTAAATGAAGAGACAGAGGAAAAAATAGAAAGAGGAGGTAGAAGACATAGTAGAAAGGAGGTTAAATTAATGATAGAGGAAAGAATAGCTTTTATGGAAAATATAAGGGAGGAAATAATCATAGAAAATCAGAAGGTCAAGGAAAGATTTTGGGAGGAGAGATTTAGGGGGATAGAAGAGAAAATAATAGAAAGTGAAAATAAGGTAAAGGAGTGGATAGAAAAGACTTAAAGAGATGGGAGGAATATAGTAAAGAGATAAAAGATAGGATAGAGAGGAAGATAGGAGACGGTTATACATCAGGAGAGGGAGAGGAAGAGGAGGAGAGAAGTGTATATAATAAGAGAGAAAGTATCTATAGTAGGATTGCGAGTGCATGTAGCGGAAGGTGATTAGAAGGAAGCATGGATAGATTAAATGAAAGAGAGATAAGAGCAGTGTGGAAATTGGTGGATAAAGAATGAAAGAAAAGAAAATGCAATAAAGGGATTGCAATTAAGGGATTAAAAGAGAAGGAGATAAAGATATAGAGAAAGGCAAAGAATGGGCGCAGAAATTTATAAAGTAGAAAATAGGGATAGATGTACAGGTAATCATAGAGGATGAGCGGACTAGTAGTGATCATTAAAGTGGATATGAAGAAATAAAGAGGGAGCTGATGGGAAACAAGAATAAATTAAGAGGTGGGAAAATTTTTTTCGAAAATGATTTAAGTTTTGAGGAAAGGAAGACGCAGGTTAGGATAAATAAGTGAAAAACAGGAAAACAAGGCGGAAGATATAAAGATAGGATATAGGAGAGTGAAAATAAGGAGGATTTAGAAAATTGGGCAGAAATAGCGAGAGGGGAGGAAAAGAAAGAGAAAAATAATAATAGGAAATATGTAATAAGTTAAAGGAAACGGTAGGAGGGGAACAAAATTTATGTTAAGCCAAGAAGGGAGTGTGGAAAACTTAGGAGAGGATGGAAGGAGAAGAATTAAGAGAGATACAAGGGAAAAAGGGATTCCGAAGGCAAATAAAAAAAAAGCGGAGGAAATGTTATGTTTTGAAACATTGCAGGAATATTGTGTAATAAGGATAAAGTAATAAGGATAAAGATTTTTGGAACTATGTAGGCAAGTTTGATTTTGTAAGCCTATGTGAAACATGATTAGCAGAAAATGAATAGAAAAAAGTTGAGGGGAGGTTACCTAGTTCACATAACTGGGAATGTATATATGCACACAGAGAAAAGAAAAGAGGCAGAGCTATGGAGAGATTTATAGTAGGCATAAAGAAAAACTGAGCTGAGGAATCGAATCTGATATATAAAAATAAAAAAGGAGTGATAATGTCGACTATAGGTATAAGAGAGAAGAAGGTTGTAATAATATCGGTATACAATAGGGGAGTTGAAAAAATTTAGAAAGAAAAGTTAGAAAGAATTCTAGAGGAC
The DNA here is from genome assembly GCF_001594045.1 of Atta colombica. Classification (NCBI taxonomy): domain Eukaryota; kingdom Metazoa; phylum Arthropoda; class Insecta; order Hymenoptera; family Formicidae; genus Atta; species Atta colombica. The sequence continues at coordinate 56,317 of NW_017259191.1, forward strand.
ATGGAAAATGAGGAAATAGTAATAGGTGGATTTTAATATAAGAACAGGTGAACTAAATAAGTAGTGTGGAGTGGAAAGAAGAAGAAAGGAGAAGTAAAGACAAAGTGATAGGAAACGGAGGCAAAGAGTAGATTGGGCACAGAGAAAAGAATGGTAATATAACATTTTAAATGGATTGACGAAAGGAGATTGGGATGGGGAATATACTTATGTAGGTTATAGGGATAGTATGTTATTGATTATGTGATTATAAATGAAGGTATAAGAGAAAACGTAAGGGAATTTGCAATAGGAAATAGGGTATGAAATGATCATAAAAAAATATCAAGAAAAGACAAAAATCTATAATTGGCGAAACAGATCAAAAAGGAGACAATAGAGAAAAAAATGAATCAAGAAAATGGTATATGGAGCGATGGTCAAGAGGAAGATAAAAACTAAAAGTCGAATTAAGAACACAAAGATTGATGAGATAGAAGTTGTACCAGGAAGAAGAGAGAAATACAGAGAATAGGAGATGAAGATTAGGAAAAATAAGCAGGAGAAAATATGTAGAAGAAAGAAGAAAATTTAAGGAGAAGAAGCAAAAAGAAAAGAGAGAAGAAGAAGAAACGGAATTGAGAGATTTAAAGGAAGCAGAAATGGAAATTTATAAACAAAAAAAGAGGCAAGAAGGTATAGAGAGATAATAACGATAATATACAGAGATAATTGAGATAGAGAAATGGAGGCAATATTTTATGAATTTTCTAAATGACTACTGAAGTGGATGTACAGAAAAAGGAGGAAATGGAGGTAAGACATGGAGAAGAAGGACAGGAAGAATTGAAAGAGGAAGAAATTAGGGGGTATTAAAGAAGATTAAGAACAAAAAGATGTGAGTATAGATGGAATCCCGATGCATAGAAATATGCGGAAGATACATTATGGAAAGACATGATAGAACTATTGGGATAAATTTGGAGACAAGGAGAGATGCCTGAAGATTGGAGGCAAAGTATTATTGTATCATTATATAAGAGAGGAGACACAGAATCGGTAAGAAACTATAGAGGGATATCGTTATTATGTACAGCGTACAAATGGTATGCGGAAATTTTAAGAATTAAATTAGAAGAGGAAGTAGGGAAAAAAACATAATTGCGGAGACGCAAACATGATTTAGAAAAGGCAGGTCGACGATGTCATATTCGTAATCATATTCTGAATCATTTGATTCAAAAGAGCAAGCAGACAGAAGATAGGGAGAGGAAAATATATGTTCTTTGCAGATTTGAAGCGAGATTGGTGCGCAAAAAAGTGCTCTTCCATCAAGACAACGCGCCGTCCCACAAGTCGACCGTTGCAATGACAAAATTACGAATTGGATTATGAATTGATTCCTCATCCATCCTATTCTCCGGATTTGGTCCGTGTGACTTCTTTCTGTTCCCAAACTTAAAAACTTGGCTCGGTGGAAAGAAATTCTCGTCAAATGAGGAAGTCATTGTCGCCGTCAATGAATATTTTGCAGACTTTGAGACAGCCTATTTCAAATGACTACCAAACGTGAACTATGCGTCCTTTCTGGCTGAAATTTGGCCTGAAGGGGTTAGAAGAGTGGATCTTTCGAGATGTCGCGTCATCAAATGGATTATAGCGCCATTTCATGGAAATTTACGAAACTTATCAAACGACCCACGTATATATATGAGGACACGGAAGTTATGATCAGAACAAACAGAGGTTTGATAAGATGAGAAGTTTCAGACAAGAAGAGAAGTTAGGCAAGGGTGTGTCCTGAATCCTGATTAATTTGTATATTGCAGACCTTGACAGAGAGTTAAAAAATAGAAATATAGGGAGAGTTACGGTAGATAGTATAAGGATATGGAACTTAGCGTATGTGGATGATATAGTGCTGTTAGCGAAAAATAGGGTTGCGCTGACATGATTGATACACTAAGGAGATTTTTAAAAGATAGGAAACTAGGATTTTTAAAAGGTAGGATTGTGCGTCAAAAAAACAAAAATAATAATATTTAATAAGCCTGAGAAGGAAAAGAAGGAAAGATGGAAAAGGGAGGGTAAAAAAATTGAGGAGGTACAATGTTTTAAGTACTTAGGTTTTGCTTTTAATAGAAAAGCTAATTAGAAAAGGAGATTTAATAGAAAGGTCATATAATCGAGTAGGAAAGGGAGAGCGGCAGCCAAAAAGGTATGAAGTTTAGGAGAAAGACTATGCAAAAATGATTTTATAAGGAATAGGTACTGTTTAAATACCTAGTACAAAGTGTTATGGAGTATGGAGTAGAGATCTGAGAAGAAAGAGGAAGTCTAGAGAAAATTATGTTAGATTATGTAAGATGAATACTCAATATAGAATTCTGCATTCCGAGATATGTGATAATGAGGGAACTAACTAAAATGGATAAATTAGGGATAGGTTGGGAAATGAGAGGTCATAAGATATGAGAGGAGATTAAAAAAAAGGAGGGAGGATGGCCTATTTCGGAAAGAAAAAGGAAAGGGTATATATGGTAAAGAAAAAGAAAGGTTTTACAAAGGAATGGATAGGAAATAAATGCTAGGGAATTAAGGGATGATAGAAATGAAAGGAGGTTAAAGGAGGAAATAATTAGGAAGAAAAGGAATGGGAACAAAGACAGTAGGAAGATAGTAGGATGAGGACTGCGAGATACAATGAAAGGTACAAAGAGTTTGATACGGGAAATAGATGTCTCAATTATTTAAGGAAGGAAAACATATGTAGGAATGGGCGAAGGCGTGCGAGAGTTAGTTAGGGTTAGATGCGGGAATATGGAAGAAGGAAATAAATATTGACTAGATAAGAAATATAGAGAATGCGTATTTTGCGGAATAGGGATAAACTATATGGAACACTATGTGGAGAAATACCCAAAAGTATGTAGTTATTGTAGTTTAGGGAACTAGAAAAGGATAAGAAGGAAATATAGAAGAAACTTTAGAACGAAGAATTAGATTCAGTTAAATGTAAAGTTTTAGATAAATTAGAGAGAGAAAGAAAAAAAGAGATCAGGAAAAGGAAAACGGAGGAAAAGACAATTAGCGAGATAAAGGACATGGAGTAATATATTTAGGCAGGAGAACAAATTTGCATCTAGAAATGCGTGAGATACGATTAAAAAAGTTGTGACATAATATTAGGAATATATATTGTACTGCGACATATCTATTTATTAAATGCGTTTTTATACAAAATGAATCTAAAATACTTTTTTCAATATAGAAATGGTTTTCAACCATTACGCATGCGTGCGTAACATATTCCAATCATACCATCTTCTGAGGTAAGACAAATGAAGCTCTTAATTGATCTATGAAGTATGCTCTAATGCGACGTGAATAATCTAGTCGCCATATTGATTCCGGTGACGTGACATTGGAGCGTGTTGGGCATGTTGGAGCGTACGACGCGAAACAAACCTTTTAACTCCGTAGGTTTCAGCATGTTCCAGCATGCTCCAATATGCTCTTGCTATAGCTTCTACTCACTTCAATGTGCATATTAGAATGAGTAAATGCTATGGAGCATTTTAGAACATGTTAGAACATGCGACGCAAACAAATCTCGTGAAAATAGTCCTGGCGCGATTCCGTAATTATTTTACACATCTACCGACAACTATCGGTGCCATTGCGCAGATATTTTATATGGTGAAAAAGCTGCGCAACGACAATTGTCGATAAAGACAGTTAAGGGTCCTCTATATAAAAATCGTAGAGTCCTAAGTCGTAGGAAACCAACTAATCACACAATTAAATATAAAGAGAATACTCGATTAGAATTGGTCAGTTTCCTATGACTTAAGACTCCGCGACCGTCTACGACTTCTATGTAGAGGACTCTTTACGGAATCGCGCTTCTAGGTCTAATTGAGAGGGAATCCACTAAACGGAATGGATTTTTATGTTTGGACGCCATTTGCAATTAATCTTAATCCGATCTTATCTCGGTCCTGCTCACAAGGAGGCTTATTACGATTCTTGAGAGTGAAAATTACGAAGATCGAATTTACTAGAATATTTATAACTTCCTAGTGAGTTTGCTCATTTTTGTAATTCACTTTGTCTAAAGAACCGTAATAAATCGCCAGTACTCAGTTGACAGTTTTTAGTCTTTGTTATTATATGATTTGATGCTTTCGACATCGAATCGACATCGATTAGAGACTTCTTTTTTGAAATACTTTTTAGTTTATTTGGATTTATATTATAATCGCAAATCAGCAACAAATACATGATCAGTACCTAATCTCATGACACTGCTTTACAAATGGAGCCCAAACGTAAAAATCAATTCCGTTCAGTGGATTCCCTCCCAATTGGAGGTCATAAATCAGGACGACTTTTTTTGGCTATCGAGTTGGGTCTCCTTCTTTTTTAGGGATTTCGCAATAAAAGGAACAGAGAATAGAGAATAGAGAATAAGAATTTCAACCTATCATGTATTGTGAAATATACAGTTTCTGATAGGTTGAAATTCTTATTCTCTGTTCTCTTTCCTGTTCCTTTTATTGTGCGGAATACCTTTACTTGGTTATGTTCAGATTCCAATTCGAGTGCCACTCTGTCCTTGTTATGCTTGGTTTATGCTTCGATCTTAATCCTAAAAGCTTAAAATTCAGCCAACAGGATTGCCAGTCTTAATTGAAGGTCCTAACTGAAATTTGTATTCCATTGGCTGAATTTTAAGATTTTAGGATTAAAATCGAAGCATAAACCAGATATTATTTATCAAATATGAAGTGTTAAACAAGATTAACATGACACCTGAAGAATAGCCGAGTGGGAATCTGAATCCGTCTCTTCGTGATAGTCACTGAGCGCTAGAATCCTATATGTGAGAGAAGCGACATTCATCCCCCACTACTACTCTTACTACATATTCAGCACCGCCATATTTAGTCCGCTCCAGTTGACCAATTCCTATGAAACTATTTACTCCATTGTAAAAATCATGAATTCCGTCAGGATGAGGTTAAATAAGTATTAATATTTTTGTGTTTTCTTGTTAAATAATATAGCGATTAAATAATGCAATTAAAAATGTTACAAAAAAAGATAAACGACATATTGTATATTATTAAATAGTTTTATAATTTTATTGAATGCATTATTAATATGCAATAACGTTATGTATTTTTGTAACATGATTATGTTTCTATTTTGCCGGAAAGTATTTCGTAAATATACAAAGATGATAAGATAATTGCATAGATCAGGTTAGTTTAATTGTCATTAATTATTTCATATTTGTAAATGTATATATATATGTACATATTTGTTATGAAATAGTCATATTTTCTACTAAGTTTTTCTGACATAGTTATTTTTCTTAGTACAAAATGGATCAACCTTTAAAAAATTCGAGAGATCAATGCAATCCAAAAACTCTTTGTAATATTGCAAATAATATATCAATCATCGATCAATTGAGAGTCCAAATTGATGAAGCTTCACAAATAATCATTTGTCTGAAACATGAGCATGATGCAAACCTAAATAAATTAAATATGATGCTTTCTGATATTGAACAAATGAAGAATGAGATGTGTTATACGATTAATAAAATAATATAAATCAAATTATATATTTATTTATAACAATATTTATATATTAATTATAATATTATAGCTTAAGCTAATAAATGTACAAATATTGAAATATATCTTCTTATTCTTTATACTAATATTTCGATTGAAATATAGGTTTCTTACTGGACTGTTCTAAATTTTTTTTCCTCATTTTTGTCAAATACTATTTTTTTCTCTCTATATATTTATTACTATATATTTATTATTTTAGATATGTGTATGTACCAGTTCAGCTATAGAAAGAAAACATATGACTCTCCTGCGGGCATAATTTATGGCGGGCTGCTTTAATTAGGTGGGGGATAACACTAATCAGAAATCGCCGATGTCAATTCTTTCATATATAGGACTCTGAGCACTACATAACCTTACGATCCAAACAGCATTAAAGAAGAGAAATAATAAACAGTAAACAATAAAAAACAACAATAAAAAAAAAATGATATTAAAAGTTATCTATAATAGATAAGTTATTCTACATTGTGAATTATAATAAATAATCATAGATTAATTCCTTTTTGAGTTCTTAGTGAGCGATTTTTTCGGCTGAATGCAGCCATTTCTATTGGCTATTTCAACATTTCCGACCTAATTGTCTATAGTCCAATAGCGCCTAGTATTATTTGTATATAGTTAGTTACTTTGTATTACTTTGGTACGTCTTTATCCAGCTCTTGTTTAATGTTCACTTCTACCAATGTAGATTAACTTCAATTTCAATTCAACTAATTCTTCATCTTTTTCTAGTTTTAAGAATTATAAAACGGATAAGACGGAGTAAGTTAAATAATGATAAAAATTTATCTATATTGATAGAAACGGGCATAACATCCGTTTGAAAGATATCTCTCTCTCTCTCTCTCTCTCTCTCTCTCTCTCTCACACATCATTCTTACTATCAGTGGCATCAGTGCACTAGTATATGTTCTGTGAGTGCACCACTGACTTTTCTACGCATACATATTTACGCTACGCGCCTGCTCGCACTTTCTTGGCTTGGCTCTTTGTGGCCAGTGTGACTCAATAACACGGTATTCGATAATGACATTAGCGATACATGCGACTACGTCTTGCTCCATCTCGCTTGCAGAGTGATTGCTCAAGATCTATTTGTCCACGCCGAGAGCGAATTCGAAAAGCGCATTCCCAACCGAATTCATCAATTCCAATTTTCTCGAAAAATTCTAAAAATTCTAAAAAATTCTCTACTGTGTGAGTGAAATTCGTGCAAAAATCATGGAATGCGCCTTCGACATACACGGGACACACTAATTGTAACGGACTCGAACTACAATGTTAAAATCTTGCTTGAAATCTTCAGGCTTTTCTTAAATATTTCAAGTATCTTGATAATTAAGAGATTTATCATGCTTTTTGTCTCCTTGCAGGATGTCAATGTGAGAGAACGATTGTATCTGTAATATCTCAAAGTCGTTAGCAAATCGAACAACAACAGGATTAAGTACACACACAGCCTTTTCTCTGTCGAAAGCAGGCGCAATGATGGATACAGATCCACCGGAATTTCTGTCGAAAGATGATGAGATTCAATATTGGATGGATCTTGCAAACCAACTACTTCAAAGGTAGATTGTCTTACTGCTTTTAAAACTGGTTCTGTTCAACGCGCTTGTTGAACAATTAGAAAATATATTTTACAATTTACATAAAAATATTGGGCGTTTTCCTGCTAGACAGAGATAAAATAGTATATCGTTTAATATTATTATATATTACATTTAATGTAATCGTACTGTTAAACTCTTAACATCAAAAATAAGATTGCAAACAGAATTTAAAGAACTTTATATAAAAAATTAACATTCATGGGAACTTTCATTTCATTTGACTTATGTGTTCGGTTTTATTTTACTGTGTTCATTATTTGAAATATATATAACTCTCTGCTCTGTATTTATTCTGTATTTAGTTTTAAATGAGGATAATTCAAATGAAGGTGTCAAAGTTGTTGTTAATATAATTTATTATATATGTCTAATAAATCTAATAAATATATCTAATAATTTATTATACATAAGCACATCCAGTATTGGCTTTGGTTTCTTTTATATAATTATCATGTAAATGTATTATAATGTATTATAATTGTAAAATGTAATTGCAAACAAGAAAGATGTAATGATTTATTTACTGTATTTTTTGTTGAAAAATATCTGATATTAGGCATCAAGATCTACCTTCGACATTTCTTTATTTATTTGATTTAAATTTATTTTTCTATGAAACTGCCATGATGTAAATTACAATAGAGTCATCTATTAGGATCAAAGTGACGTGATTATCAGGATCTGATTATTAGGATTGTAAATATATGATTTGATTCTCAATATGTGCCATGTGAGTCATAGGTGACCTGTCTGGATTTTTTTCTTCTTTATAATAATTTTTAATAATAGTTTTTTTATGAGAGAGAAATACATTTGAAAGGCTTTTTGCAACAGTAGGCTAATCCACATTTTACAAAATGTGGATTAGCTCATTATTGTTATAATTCTTTCGTTTTACTTAACAAATGTAATTAATAAATAACAGTATCAAAGATCACAAGAGATCCACATGATACAATGAACAAATAATTTAAAATTAATGCAAAACATGTTAATGCAAAACAATTAATAGGATCAAATGAAAAATGTTACTGTGCCTAAGACATTACTTTATTCAAAAAGTATTAATCACACAATTGATACAAAATTTTATTGCATTATGTAAATTAAAATATACATATACAAGTTATATTTTTAATTATCTTACTTAATGACTAAACAATGAATCATTACTTTGCATTATTTTGTATTTCACATTTTTAATGATTTGTTGGAGAATATTCTTTGTGCATAATAGATATGTAATAAAAGCAATTATAGTGATTTCTCTTTAAAGTAAAAGAGTTAAAAATAGTATTTGTTAATATCCAGGAAAGATGATGTTGAGAGGGAACTAGAAGAATTCCAAGAGAATTCGCAGATGCTGGAAAAAGAACTGGAGACCTCACTAGAACAAGCAGAAAAAACGAATAGAGAATTGAGGCAGAGAAACACGAGACTTGCCACAGAAGTCGAACAATTGAGAACGCGACTAGATCAACAGTCTGCGGATTGCGCCATGTTCCAGGGAAAGGCACAAGATTTACAGCAACAACACGAGCACTTACTCAAGTATATTAGAGAACTCGAACAAAAGAATGACGATTTGGAAAGAGCACACAGGTACTTGATATTTTTTCAATTAATAATAACTAAACTGATAATAATTCGATCGTTAACAATTTAATAGTTAATAAAAACTATATTATTTCTCTTGTAGGATAAATAGGGTCACGGAAGAAGAAATAGAAGCTAAGTTTAATTTAGCCATAGAAAAGAATGCCTTGCTCGAATCTGAACTTGATGAAAAAGAAGGTCTAAAAATCATAGTGCAAAGATTAATGGACGAAGTTAGAGGTGATCGATAATCTTTTCTTTCAACACACTTTACAACGATAGCTAATATTCTACGATATTTTAGATTTGAAGCAGGAGATACAAGTACATGAAAGACATCATGCCGACAATAATAAGTCTGTTGAAAGAGTTCGTAGCATCGTTGATAGTAATAAGCTACAGGCTGAATTAGAATCGAATTCACCCGCTAGCCAAATAGTCTCACAAACCATACCTCAGAATAATACGACGACTTCACCGATAAAAAGTAGGTTGTATAAAACTTTTGTTAAGGCAAAGTACTTTTTCCACTTTGCATTGAGAAGACAATCGTCAAAATTGATAGATATCACAAATCATGTGGATGTCAAAAAGTGCAAATGGTTAAGAAAATGAAAATATGTACTGCATAAATATGTACTGCATAAAATAAATGTTACTAATTATTATTATTAAATATATAATTTAAACTACTATCTCTTCTGTATTTTATTCGCTATTTATCTTGAGATATTCAACTATTTAACTTTAATTTGTGAAATTAAAAAGGGATTACAGCAATATATGTGCTTTGATGTAACTAAATAAATATTTTTAATAAT